>NC_051325.1:9641705-9739373 GCF_015220235.1 Choloepus didactylus | reverse complement strand
GATCAGATATTTCTGTAGGACAAACAACTGAAAAGGCCTGCTCTCCCTAGATAGATAATGTAGCTGCTTTTCTGAGAAGAATAATGGGCTAGAATCCTAACAACCTATCAGCCTAGAAGTTGACAGACACCCACCCAATCGAGGCCCAGAACACACTCAGCAGGAGCCTTCTCCCCCCACACCCTTCCCTCACGTGGGTTTTTTCCTTTAAAAATGCTGCTCTCAGATAGAGGGCTGGAGCCATTTTTCCTTTCTTTCTTTTCTTCTGCTTTCTTCCTCTAATAAACCTTAAATTCTCTACTTAAACCATGACTCACTGCATTTTGTGGATTCTTGAACAGCTCTGAATCTAAAATTAACCATGTTTTTATTTTACATTATAGACATTATAGATATGTGTGTCCTATCTTATCTGCTTTCGTACACTGTAGACTCCTAGAAAATATGACCATATCTGATGGAGTCATTTGTCCCAACTGCCACCTCTCTTTGTTCAGACTCCCCCAGAAGCAGAAACTGAGACAAGGATGTGAGGGCAGGAGGCTTAGTTGGAAGGTGTCCTCAGAAAGCACAAGGAAGTAAGTGGGAAGGAGAGACGGGGAGGAGAAGGATCCCAGGGCACCTGGGGCTCAGTCTTCCTCTAGACCCCTGGGAGGTGGTGTGGGGCACACCTCACAGGTGTGCCACTCCGGGTCTATTTTCCCACTCCCATTATCATAGGCTGAGAGCTGTCCCCAGGGTTGTTAACTCCCCTGGAAGTTCTGGGCAGCCCCCGCCCCCACCCAGGAGAAAGACCCCGGGGGTAGGAGGGAGGGAAGGGTTGCACGTGCTTACTCTAGGATCATATGAAATGGTGAGTGTGAGGGGCCCTGGGTGGGCTGTCCCCACCCCCTCATATGCACTTAATGCAAACTTCCTGCAAAATGAAGGAAGGAGAGACAATAAGAGGGGAGGACAAAGAAAATTGGATGTGAGATGTTAGTCATCCCTCTGGATGCTGTGTGCTCTGAGCAATCAAGGCGGCTGAAGATAGTCTTCATGAGCTGGACTGCACCCCCCTCCCATCCCACAGACAGGGTCGGGGGATCCCCAGGGACAGCCTGAGGTTAAGTCCTCCAGCACAGCCACAGGTCCCTGCCACAATTCAGAGACACCCTCCTTAGATTTGGGTAAAGGTGTTAGGGAAGAGGAGACCCCCAGCTGCTCCCAACACAAAAACACTCAAGGTGTTCTTAACAGTAAGTTTCTCTACTTTGCTTTGCCTGTTTTTGACAAAGTGAATGAAAGTAAAAAGGAAGAGAAAGTATGTGTGCACAAGGTTGCTTGTGAGTGTCTGTGTGTGTTTCTAGAAAGCTCTGCTCAACCACATTTGCGGCACCAGTTCATCAGTTGCCCGGGAACTACATCTACCTTGTTTTCTAAATGCATTAGAGTAACGAAAAACTAAATTATTGATAAATGCTTATGGTGCATTGAGCATCAAAATGGACCACACTCTCAATTCCATCATGCTTCTAATCTATTCTAGAAGACCAAATATAAGTTCAAGGGCATTGGCAGAGACAAGTTACTTGGACTGGCAAAGTCTGCCTCGTTCTAAATTCCACGCTCTCCGAAGGCTTCCTGGGACATGGGAGGGCAGGATAGAAGCCCCCAGATGCTGGGGTGCTGACAGCTGCTGGCACATGACTGAGGCCTTCTCTGGGTGTTGTTTTCAAGGGAAGGAGCTTCCTGGTTTGAGGCCACGTCCCCGCTCTGTGGGCACCCTGTACCCAGTGATTGATTGAGGCGGGGGTACAGAGCCCCTTTGCCTCCATGGACAAAAGTTTTTGGGGTCCTGCCCAGTTCCAGAGCAGCTGTGGGGTCTGCCAAGTCTTCAGTGGCTTATCATAGATCAGCATCTCCCTCTGCCTGGTCCCACTTACCTCCTTTCCCTACAAGCCACTGCTGGAAGAAAACTCACTTTCAGTATTAATCCTAGGAGGGGGCACCCCTGCAGGACTGTCCCGTCAAGCAGGGCCCCCACTATGCCAAGCCTAAGATGATGTGAGCTATATACAATGCATCCTTGCACCTCCAAATTCCGTTCAGGGCAGGGAATTTCATCCAGTATCTGTTATTGGTGTTACTGTTATTATTGTGATTATTATTTTCTACACATTTCATTTCTAACACTCAGGTGGATTGTACTTTCCCAAATAGATATCAGACAATGTAGGGAAGACAATTTTCAGAAGGCAAACTGAATTTTTTAAAAATTGGATGGTTGTTCCTTTGAGGAAAAGAGGCCAAAAGTATTTACTCTGAATAACATTTGCAAAGAACCTTATTCACCCGGCATGGCTCTCCTTGAGAAATTATGAGCCCAATGTATCATTCTTTGAAAATCAACTATCTTTCTGGCCCTTTATCCCCCCACTTTTGCATGACTGTTCTGTGACCTCACTGAGATTCCCTGGTCACTCGATATTTTGAGTTTTGCTTTCTGCCAAATACTGTTGGAATTTCTCCCTCTCTTACCTGGGCTGAACCCAGTGGCTGGTCATTGAACTAAATAACTCACAGTCACTTTTGATTCCCTGGTAGAATTTCCCTTCTGCCCCAAGTGAATCCTTGCCCTGGGTTAGGGCACTCATGTTGGAGGAAACACCCTGTGCTGCGTTTGGATGTATTATGTCCCCAAACGCCACTGTCTTTGATGCAGTCTTGTGTGGGCAGGAAACATATTGGTGTTGATTGGGTTGGAGACTTTTGATTGGATGTTTCCATGGAGATGTGATCACTCAACTGTGGGCGATATCTTTCATTGGATAATTTCCATGGAGGCATGGCCCCTGCCCATTCAGCGTGGGCCTGATTAGTTTACTGGAGCACTGTATAAGCTCAGGACAGAAGGAATGAGCTTCCTACAGCCAAGATTGACACTTTGAAGAATGCATAGAGGCTGAGAGAGTAGCTGCAGATGAGAGACAGTTTGAAGACAACAGACTCTTGCTCCAGAGAAGCTAAGAGAAGACACACACCCCAAGAGCAACTAACAGTGACATTTTTGAGGAGCTGCAGCCTAAGGAGGAATGTCCTGGGAAAAAAGCCATTTTGAAACCAGGATTTTGGAGCAGATGCCAGCCACATGCCTTCCCAGCTAACAGAGGTTTCCTGGATGCCATTGGCCATCCTCCAGTGAAGGTATCCAATTGTTGATGCATTAACCTTGGACACTTTATGGCCTTAAGACTGTAACTGTGTAAGCAAATAACCCCCCCTTTATAAAAGCCAATCCATTTCTGGTGTTTTGCATTCCGGCAGCATTAGCAAACTAGAACAAGTGACTTACCTGAACTTGGCTTCAGATTGAAATCTGAAGTGTTTGGCTTCAGATTGAAACTGATTTTGTTCATTGCCACTGAATTCTGAATTGAGTCCTCTGTGCAGAAGCCGTGCTTCCTGGAATTTGAGGATAAACAGAGTGTGGGAACCAAACGGTCCAGTCCCTGTCCTGACTGCTCTTAGTGACGCTAAATTTGTGTATGTTACTTAACCTCTTAGGCTCTGGTTTCTTCATATGTAAAGTGGGAATGATAATGACTATGACCAAACAGAAGAAACTCCCATCTGAATACTTCACAGCAATGACATGATGTTACAAATATGGGCAGAAGTGCTTTGAAAGCTATCAAATGGCACCTTCCTGAGAGCAAACCCCTATATTTTCTTCCCTAAGGGTTTTGGTGGTCGAGACAAATGCAACTCTTATTTTTCTGCCATTTGTCAGAGATAGACAAACTGAACCCCCAGTGGAGTGCACACCCAGAGTTGGTCCCTGGTGGTGGGACGCACCTGGAAAGCCTCACTTCCTAGTTGGGTGAAGTGATCAATCCAGCTTCAAACTACAGAGAACCTTCATCCCTGTTCACTCTTCCCAAGGGGGTGGTGTTCTGACCTCCAATCCCAGTGGCACTAATGAACTGGTTCTGAAGATAATATAAACCCACCAACACTGTCCATTTGCCATGGCCCCTTAGGTGCGGATGTAGGAGAAAGCTGTTAAATTCTTTCCTCCGATGAATTTGCCTACTTCCCCAGCAACCAGGAAGTGCTCCCCCCTTCCCCTGCTCCCCACTTGTGTGGACTGACTCCCACACACGTCTTGGCATCTGGTCCTTCCATCCTTCTCTTCTTGACTCTTCTTTCTTTCTTCTCTCTGTGCATATTATCCTCATGAGGTACTTTCCTTGCTTTGTCCCACTTGGTCTTTGTGTGTGTATGTGTGTGTGTGTGTGTGTGTGTGCACAGGTGTGCGTGCTCAAGTTCTCTTCCTCTGTGCCTTACCACACTTTGCACTGAGCCCCAAGCCTCTCCCACCAAGGGAAAGCCCTAGAGATACTTTTTTTGCACCTGGTTAAAACATCTGCTGGGAAGGATATAAGAAGAGTGATTCCTATTATAGGCATATCCCCAAAGTGATTTGTGCAACAGAAACAATCTGCAAGATCAAGGCAGATTTTTGTTTAAATAATGCAAACTAAACTTTATTCATAATAACCTGTTAAACTGGGGCAGTTGGAAGGCACCATGTCTTCTTGTCTAGTTCTGCTCCCAGGGTAAAGGCTGGGTGGATTGGGTGGGCAGGGGAAGGCAAGTGCTCTGAGAAGTACAACATCTCTCCAGTGTGGCAGTAGCAGAGTCCATGCCCTAAGATTCTGCCTGGTCTCATCCTTCACATCCACAGAGGCCTTCAGCTTCAAATTTCTTCCAGAAGAAAAGCAAGGAGTCCCCAAGGTGACCAGTGCCTCCTTGATGGCTCAGGCAGTGAAAAGGGGGCTCTGAAGGAGAGAACTGGAGGGTCAGAAGCTCTGTCAAGCAGCACCGAGGTCCAGATTGGGGAGGGGGTGACAGGGAGCAGACGCTTCCTTAGTGGGGTGATGCCTTTGGGGCTGGTAGAGATGTGCTTGAGGATGATAGCTCAGGTGCTGAAAGCTGTGGGGAGGGCAGGCCTGGGAGGTACTACACCTGTGACATGGTCGGGGACAACCAGGGGCTACAACCTGCCTATTTTGGGAGCTTCAATGTGGATTCCATCTTTGGGGAAGCAGAAGTGGCCACAGAAGTTGCAGTAAAAGGAGGGTGGGAACTTGGGTTTCCATCATTTCTAACAAATACACTGCTTGGTGGGATGGGCAGGGTATGGACAGGGGTCTGGGGGCTTAGCAGACCTGTGGGCTGGAGGGAAAAGAGGTGACCTGCTGGTGTCACTGTCCCACCTCGGGGAAGAACAGGTGATAGGAGGATGAAGCTGCTGTGGGCTGGAGTCTCTGGGGGTGGGGGTGGGTTCCCGTCTCTCGGAAACCAAGGACGTTAGCAGGCTGCGTGTGTCCAGGGGCAGAGGGGCCCCACAGAGGCTGCTCCTGGATACTGGAGGGAGGCTGGAGGTCCCAGGAGTGCTGCATCTCCAGAGGAAGACCTGTGCCCCGGTCTGGAGCTGTCCCTGCATCAGTGTGGGCGGCAGACGGGGAAGGCTGGACGTGGGGCCTGGGGACAGCCTTCTCCTGGCAGACAGTCTCTCTCCCGGAGCACAGTCTTCTCTTCACAGGCCCGGGTCTGGGCACAAAGGAAGGGGCCACCCCATTTCTCACCACAGGCTTGAAGGCAGAGGGCCTGGCCTGGGGGCTGAGCCTCCTTCTCTTGCCCTCGGGGATCTCAAACCAGAGGGGCCCGTCAAACTTCCTCTCGCCTTTGTTGCGCTGGCTGAGGGCCCTCAGCACGGTCTCCCTGGCACAGGGGTCTGGGGGCTTCTCGGGGGGTGGGCACATGGTAAAGCGGCTGTCTTTGCTGTCAGGAGGGGCGATTTTGACGGTGACCGGGCTCCAGACCCCCCTGGGGTTCCGGGCTTTCCTAAGCCGCCTCTTCCTGTGAGTGTCCCATGCGCAGGACAGACCCGGCTTGTTGGGAAAACGCCTCCAGGCCTCGGGGACCAGCACCCTCCGGAGACTGATGTGCTCCAATTCCGGCGGGATCCGGGGCAGGGGTCCGGTGCGCACCCAGCGCTCACGGAGAACCGGTCGATCTGCGAGAGCGGGTTGGCGACCAGAGGGCCTGGGCCGCGGAGACCGGCGCTTCGGGGCCGGGGGCGGCGGCGCGGGCTGGGGCGCGTCCAGGTAGCTGCCCAGGCAGCTGCCCATGACAGCGGCGTGGCGGGGGCGGTTCCTTGGAGCAGGGATTCCGCTTCCAGCAGTTTGGAGTCTGTGGACGCGGCCGGAGGCGAAGCGCTCAGGGCTCCAGTGACCGTTGGCCTCGGAGCGCAGGGACAGCGCGTGGGGCGTCGGGGCGCTCGGGACCCTCATGCTGCCGTGTCCGCGCGCCAGACCAGTACCCCGCGGACACCCGGACATCTCGGTGCACAGCGACAGCTCAGGGGGCGCCTCGGGAATCAGGAGAACAAGGGAGGTTCAAGCCAGCTGTCCCAGATGTTTGATTCTGGAGAGAGGGGGCTTAGCGGCTGTGCAATGGTTTGGAATTGGTTGTTCCATTCCTGTGGGTGTGAACCAGATCTATTATAAGTGGGACCTTTTGATGAGATTACTTCAGTTAAGGCTGGCCCAGGGTGAGTCTTAATCCTTTCCCTAGGGATGGATGCAGAGAAAGGAGAAACACAGAGCAACGTGACTCTGAAAGCAGCACACCTGTAAGTAGCACAACTTTGCAGAGAACTAAGGATCTCAGGCAGCAAGTCTTGTGGAAGAAAGCATCCCCTTGATGATGCCTTGTTTTGGACACTTTCAAGTCCTCACAACTGTAAGCCTGAAAGTTAATAAATTCCCATTGTTTAACCCAAAACCATTTCATGGTATCCAATTTGAACAGCCTAAGAAACTAAAACAGGCTGCCTCTGCTTTGGTACTTGACAGTTACGTAAGAAAATATAACAGTTTCTACCAGGTCATGAAAATTGTAGATAGCATTCCACAGAACAGTACGCTCTTTCATTATTGTAAAAATGAGCATAATACACTTAAGATGCCCTTTTAAGTCAAAATGATACTCAATTTACTTTTTACAGTAAAGGTAATGCATGTTTCATTCTTGTACAGTGGTTGTTAATGTCACTTTTTGCTATTGAGCTGTTAAGGAAATGGTAAAAGGCCACCATGATTTATGGTTTTGCACCAGCAATGTTAAATTTATGTCGAATCTTTTGTAATTTGTATTTAGGTTGGTGTTCTTTAAATTCTATTGTAGTAGCCTATATACAACTCTAAATTACCTATTTTAACCACTTTCAAGCACACAATTCAGTGGTATTAATTACATTCACAGCGTTGCACTACCATTACCACTATTAATTACTAGCTTTTCATAACCCCAGACACTCTGTACTCATTAAGCAGTAACTCTCCATTCTCAACCATCCCCTACTCTACTACCTCCTGCCCCCAATAATCTGCATGTACTTCCTGTTTCTATGGATTTGCAGATTCTAGATGTTTCATGTAAGTGGAATCATACAGTATTTGTCCTTTGTTTTGTGGTTTATTTCACTGAAAATGATGTTTCCAAGGTTCATCAATGTTGTATGAACCAGAACTTCATTCCCTTTTATGGCTGAATAATATCCCATTTTATGTATAAGTTAAATTTGGTTTATCCATTCATGTGTTGATGGACACTTGTGTTGCTTCCAGCTTTGGGCTATTGTGAATAATGCTGCTATGAACACAGGTGTGCAACTTTATGTTGGAATCACTGCCTTAAATTATTTTGGTTATACACCTAGAAGTTAATTGCCAGGTTATGCAGTAATTCTATATTTAACTTTTTGAGGAACCAGCAAACTGTTTTCCCCAGCAGCTGCACCATTTTACATTCCTATCACCAACCTACAAAGGTTTCAATATCTCTGCATCCTTCCCAATACTTGTTATAGTCCATATTTAATTAGTAGCCCTCCTAATGGGTATGAAGTGATTTCTCATTGTGGTTTTGATTTGCATTTCCCTGAGGACTAATGATGTTGAGAATCTTTTCATGTACTTATTGGCCATTTGCATACCTTTAGAGAGATGTCTATTCAAGGCCTTTGCCCATTTTTAAATTTAATTGTTGATCTTCTTGTGGTTGCCCTGTGGCAGATTTTTATATATTCTGAATAGTAAACCCTTATTGGATACATGATTTACAACTATTTTCTCCCATTCTGTAGGCTGTCTTGTTGCTGTCTTGATAATGTCCTTTGATGTGCAAAAGGTTTCAATTTTGATGAAGTCCATTTGATCTACTTTTCTTTTCTTACTCAAGCATTAGGTTTGAACAGACATGCAAGCACACTAAATTTGCATGTGAGGTATTCTCTACACCCTTCAGAACCAGATACCAGGGGCTGGCAGACTGGATCCAGGATCACAGACTGCTGCACCAAGGATGTGGGGTGTCACCAGGCCACAGGTGGATCTGAGCCAGGGGTGGGTGTGCGTCCAGGGCAAGTAAAGCATCACACAGCTTTCCTTACAATTTTAGATCGCCTTTCTCTTGGTTCAGTTTTCTTTTGTCTGTTTACCCTTGCTGTTTTCTGGAGTTCTGGGAAAGTTTGTTCTGACACTATACATATAATTTCAGTGGACAGTGTGAGTTTGGGGCTTATTACTCTACCATCTTGCTGATGTCACTCTTGATGCTAGTTTTTAAAATATATATATACTAAATTATATTAAATTATAAATTATATATGTATATAATTTTTTTGCTAGAGAAGTAGTAGGCTTACAGAAATATAATGCATAAAATACTGATTTCCCATATATCACCCTATTATTAATACCTTGCATTAGTGAAGTACATTTGTTATAATTCACAAAAGAACATTTTTAAAATTGTACTATTAACTGTAGCCATCATTTACATGCAGTCTTTTTTGGTTTATTTTTATTCCCCTTTCTTGCTTGTTTTGTCCTCCTCTTCTCCCATTACATTCATAACCATTCTCCAATTTCACGTAGCCCTTATAAATTACTCTAAGCCCATGGAATCCCCCCACCCCGGCACATGTGCAAGCACACACACGCACACACACACACACACATTCTCTTACAATGACACATAGAATATATGGCCATTGTTTCACAAATATGTGCACAGGGGCCTTTGTCTTCATTTGTTCCCTGCAGTGAAATCATCCTAAACACACTGTTTGCGTCTTGCTTCCCTCACACAGTAATACTTCATGGAAACTCCTCTGTGTTGACTGGAACTACTCTTTGTATTTATTTTAATGACTCCATGATTTTTTTCAATTATCCCCACAATACTGGGGATATTGTTTTGTTTCCAATTTTTTTTCTATGACCTGGTATTGCTATTTCTGGATTCCCAGGAATGAGATTTCTGGACCATGAAATTTTTTATAAGCTAAAATAGCCCAAAAAATTTTCTAACAGTCACGTTTCCACCAGCAGTCGATGAGAGTAACTTTTCTTCAATATCTTTTTTCCAATAGATTTATCACAACCTTAGCAGTAAATACATTAACAGAAATTTTGTTCTAAATTCTTGAAAAGTAATAAGAAACCCTCTGGAATGTTTGTGCCAACCTGATTTACTCCTCCTATGAGACGTGGGTGACCGTTTAATAGCTCTTGGGTTAGCTCATAAGGCCCTACAGAAGATGACGCGTCTCCCTGCACATCTCCAGGACCAAATGGACAAGGTTCATAGATGTGTAATTTGGTTTTATTGTCCAGTGAGATCCAGAGGGAAATTACTTATCATAGTACAGTGATGGCCCCAAATAGAGGTCAAGGGCATTTAAAAAAATATCAGCAATCTCCTGAATGCAGTCCAAACAAAGGAGGCTCTTTGGAGGCTGAAGAATTGACTAGAGGACACTAGGCAGTTCTCGGTTTTTCTTCTGACTCCTGGATGTCTTTGGGATATTTAATGTAAAAAATTGATACATGACTGTCAGATGATAATGGTGAACTATTCACTCCTGACTCAGAAAGGCATCAAAGACCATTAAAAACGCTCAGAAAAACAAAGGTCTGTGAATACCGAAACTTTATATAAATATTTATATTTATTTTAGATGCTGGAGTCTTGGAATAGCTGGAAGGAGATAAATGACATGGTGGAACTATAGCCTATAACATCTTTTGAAGTTTGCTCTATAGCTACTCGTTGAATTGTGCTTTGAAAGTCTTCATCTTTCTTCATATACCCTATATTGCATAATTAGGAAAGAACTGAAACTGTGGAACTATAACCCATAACGGTTTTTGAAATTAACTATATAACTGCTTGTTGAGCTGTACATCGAAAGTTAATACCCTTCTGTATATACGATAATGGAAATGGCTGAAGTTGTGGAACTGTGGCACACGGTCTTCATTGAAATTTACTCTCTAACTACTTGTTAAATAGTACTTTGAAAGTTATCACTGATATACTTATCTGTCAAAGTTCACAATAAAGAAATGCATTAAAACATTTAAAGAAAATGCTCAGAAAAAAAAACTAAAAGCTATGGTACCCCCAGTGAATATTATCCCAGATGCCCAAGACTCATTTATTCAATGGCATTCACTGTTCATTTAGTACATAACTTTTGAGGTCTCTCGGTGTGGGGCTGGGAACTTGAGGGTTAGCATAAGGAAGGGATGCTGGGAGTGGCCCTCCACACCTCACAGCAGACAGGGTCAGTCAAACATGGCACACCTGCCTCTGAGCTCAGGCAGCCTGCGTGTCCTTCTGCCCGAACTTCCAAGCCCCTTCCCGCTGGTTCCCTCCCGACACCCCAGGCCCTGTCTCCCGAGATTGCCAACCCCTCTGCCCCAGAGCAGGTGAAGCTGTCAGCACAGACTTACCGCTGTTCTTGTCCACCTGCCAACACCACCAGGAGCCACCACGCGTGGAGACAGGAGGTGCCCTGGGGCTTACTGCCGGCTGTGGTTGGAGAACCTTGGCATGTGTTGTTAGGACCTCGTTATAGACTTTTTAAGTGATTTTGAGGAGGGGTCAAGGAAGCGGGGATTTCTTCTAGATGTCTCAGAGGGTGGGGTGACTGTGTGATCGGGTATTAAGACAAGCTTTGTAATCCAGACCATAATTTGGGTATATTTCGAGACATCATTGGCTACGCACAGTTCTACTGAGAAGGGCCAGCAAAGACTAAGTTCATAGTTAAATTGTTACCTACGGGCTTCTTTTCCATATTTCTACTATACTTGGAATGACTGGCTAAAACCTTACTGTGTCTGCACTGCCTTCCCATTGAGATTCAAACAAATCTCTTATAGTGCTGTTTATTAAAAAGAGAAGACTAAATTACACAAAATACCAGCTAACCGTATATTGATGCTCCATAATAATTTTAAATGTTCTCTGATTGGTGGCTCCAATATTTAGCATCCTGTCTACATTTATTTATTTCACATGGAGGCTTTTACTTAGGCAAACTCAGAATGTAATTTACACATACCCACATTTTTAGACCAATTACTTCCAATGATATTCTTTCTTTTAAGATGGCCTGGGTTTCTAAAGCAGATGTTTTACACAAAGGGGAAGTGGTTTCAGACATGCGATTCAACTACTGACTACTGTTGCATCTTTTAATCATTTTATGGATAAAATTACCAAGAATAATATATGATTAGGCAAAGATTTTTACCCCTTCCCGGCCATTGTGGAGAAGCTACCAGATGTGGATGAGGCTTTAATTGCTCCATATAGATGCCCAGGTATGATGTTTCTAGAAAAATCTTTAAACACAGCCTTTATAGATATTCTCATTGGGAATTATCTCCAAACTTATCAACCAAACAGTTAAAGTGACATAATACAGGTCTCTTGTTTCTTCCTATGTTTACATATATATATATATTAAATATCTGATGCTTGTATTAAATGATATGGCTGCATGTTTTCCTTCTATGAAAAATAGACAAATAAGTATCATTTGTTAAGTTCTTGGAAAGTTTTATTTTTATAGAATGATATGAATCAGCCATTCATCCTTCTATCTAACTTTGTTGGAGAGAATGACCTCAGATCAATTGTACTAAAACTAGAATCAATCATTTTTGAAATATGACCTTCAAAATTTAATTTATAATGAGTAATACCACAGAAAAGCCATTTCTTTAGTTATTTTTGAATACATTTTGCAACTAACCCCTCCTGGCATTTTGCCAGAAAGGTACTTTGCTCAAAATAAGACCCTCTGTGGTATTTTGAAATATCGATGTTTTTTGTCAGATGATAAAGGGGCTGGAATTACCTGTGTCAAAATGTTCCCAGATCATGACCTTTTCAGGCATGCTCTGTGTCTATGAGTTAAATGCTCATTCGTCCATATGATGAAGAAGATGCCAGATTTAAAAAGGAAATTCATCTTGGTTAAAGATGTCCTCTGAATCTGCTTGTGTGCAGGAGTGAGGAGCCATTGAGAAGAGTTATAATCAAGAGCTTCACCTTCCCCCAAAATGAGGAGAGACTGAACCTGGCATGTTTGCCTTTACAAGCATGGTGATCTGTCTGCAGCACAGAGCACAGGTTCTCTCTCCTGGCCAGGGGAAAAGGTCAGAACCAGGCAGATGATAACTGCAAGGGGTGCCATGAGAGTACGTTGGTGAGATGAAGTGAAGGTCTTTGAAGGAAAGGTCCGATTAACCTGACATTAGAGAAGTCGTCCAGGTTCATCTAAAAACCTTTGGTCGCCTGTGTGGCTCCAGCCAGCAGGGTTTGAAGAAAATACTGAGGGGTGGTCTGCAGCTCAGATGCTGGCAATGAAGCTGACCATAGGAGAGCAGGCTGGGGGGTGCGAGACATTAGCCAGGGCATCGCCTGTCTGTATCTTTCCCACCATTTGGGGACGAATCATGAATTATCATTACAGCAGCACAGCTGGGAGAGGGAGATGTGTTTCCCATTTTGTTTATGCTCAGATTGAGATGCAGGGATTAATAAATGGCTCATTCTGAAGATAAGAGAAATGCGTCTTCAGCATCTGTCACCCCAAGGATTGTTGGGGTTGATTCATCTTATTTAGAGCTACACATTCCATGGCAGATCTAGAATCGTAATATAGACTTTCTAAGTCTCTATTTTATTGCTCAAACCCAACTCTCTCTGACCCTCATCAGAGAATAATGTGTACATTGTAATATAAAGAGACACTGAGCCCTGTGTTTTATTACCTATAATAAATGCCTAGGATATGCTGGGGAGAAGTAGGAAACCCAGACTGTGGTAAATTCCTTTCCTTATCATCCACAGCAGTTGCCATTTTCACACCTAATTCATACTTTCCTTGTTTTGAGTGATTCATAACTGCCACTGAATAAATCATTTGTCCAGGGCAGATGTCCCCAAAGAACCCGTCTCTCTTCTTTCAAAGGAGGGAGGGCACAGAGATTATTTGATCTAAAGATCTATTTGATCTATTTATACAGCTCTGGAGGCTCTAGCAGCTCAGACTGAACTGAAGAGCTTCCAGTAGCATTAGGGAGAATATTCTAGTTTCCAGCACCCTAGTTCTCCAAATGTGCTCTGAGTACAAATGATCACTCTTGCTCTATGCTAGAAGCAAAGATTCTAGAGCATTAATTCTTTTTCAAAACCACCCCCTCCAAAAAAAAAGGCTCACAATTAAAAGATAACATGACACAAACATGTTTGTACCCAACCTCCCCCCTCCCGTACCCCCATCGCTTGCCCTGCCCTGTGGCCTTCAGTGGGATTCAGCCAGCATCCGTGGAACACCTCCCATGAGTTGGCATGGCAACGAGACCCCAGATGTGCAGAAATAAGAGTGGGTCACTGAACTTCTTCTTTGCCTTGATTTTGTCCCATTACTTACCCCACATCATGTAAAGTATGAGTGGGGGCAGGGGTCAGGCACCCTGATGTGAGGTCCAGCCCCCGGCAGGCTGCAGGGGAGAGTGTAAGGGCAGAGCTCAATTAACCGATCTAGCATTTCAAGGAATACACACGAAACCTCTATTTTATGAGAAGCTGACTGACACTGAATGCTGCTTTATTTATTCTGAAATTTTAAATACCATTAAAAAGGGAAGGAATTTTTTTTCATTTTTTCAAAAAGAGGCATGGTTAAGTTTAAAGAGCTTAAAAGAATTTATAGAGATTTATAGGCCTTAGAGATTATCCAATCTCCTTTTTTTTTTTTTTTTTCCTCCTAGAAACATGATATGATTTGCTCAAGGTCATATGCCTAGTAAGGGATGAGGTGACAAATTCAGAACCAAGCTGTTCTGCTTTAGCATTAGATGTTTTCTCTGGTGCTTGTTTCTCCTCTTACCAAGAGCCTTTGCAGAGCTGGCTTTCAGGTTTCCTGTTTGAAGAAAGCCCATTGCTAAAGACTACTGAGATAACGCTGAAGTACACTGATGTTCTAAATAATTAAAATATCTCCACTTTGGAAGGAATTGGATCCAAATCCAATATTCATGAATGGTGAAGCAAAACCACTAGGATGATCAGGTTACACATATCTGCATGAATCCTTTTCTATAGGCAAGAATGACTGTAATGTGATTCATAGTGCAATCGGTTCAAAGGAGAATGAATTCAACCTGCCAAGTAACAAACTATACTAAAATAATGTTTATTGATGCATCGTGTATAACAAATTAGGGATTAACTACCCTGGGTTTTACAAGAAGCAGCAAAGCACCTGCATGTGCAACATAAAAACCTTATCAATGTAGATGAGGACAGAGGATGAGGGACCTGGTTAAAAAAGAAGACAGGTGCCTATTAGTGGCTTTCACTTATGAAGACAATTGTCTAATCTGCCTTCCTTTATTAGAACTGTACTATCATTACTGTAATCTATTGTAATTTGTTTTAAGGGAGAGAAAATTTTTAAAAGTATATTTTTAAAAATGAAATAAATGATTGCACATGAAAGAAAAAGGCAAGTTATGTTGATGCTTATCAACCAATAAATCCTGCCTCACCGAACAGAGACAGAGAGACTCTCCATTAGAACATTCCCTCTCCATATAAGAGCCCAAAGCACTGCCTGCCCTCTGACCCTCTTTTTCTCTCTGGTTCTGCTCAAATTAGTTCAGCTCCCCTTCCACATCCCCAGACTATTGCCTTCACTGAATGCATTCCAGCCTCTCCAGCGGAGGCCTGGGCCCCGACACCCTGGAATAACTGCATAAACGTGATAAATCCAGTAAACTTTCATTCCATCTATTGACTCTGTCAAGAACCACTGCCAGGCTGAGCTCCCCCAGGCCCTGTATGAGCAGTGGCGACGGGAGTCAGGGAAGGGAAGGGCATTCATTGAAGGTGCGTTGTTGAACAAGACATGGCAATCCCCCTGGGACCCTCAAGAGACAGGACAGGCTCCTGCATTCTCTGTCCACTGACTCCTGTCTATCACCAGTTCAGGACTGCTCACAGGGGCATTGGTTCCTTGGCACTCTGTCCCACCCCTATGAGGGCCAAGCATCCTGTATCAGCCTTTGGGGAAAGAGTAGCAGGTGAGGACGGGCACCTGGAAACCACTGGTCAGGGTGGATGAGAACAGCAAGTGCCAGCTGCTTGTGGCTGAGACACAAGAGTGTCTGCAATGACAAATAACATCCAATAGATACAACAGATATTGTTCCTAATACATAGTGTGATGTTTTAGAAACTAACTTGATTCCCCGTGACATCTATTAGTCTGGCATTAATAGACTTTATGAAAATGGTATTGTGTTGGATACATTTTTCATTCAGTTAATATTTGTTGCTTAATAGGACTCCACCCTCCACTCACCAGACACAGGGTGAGGAAACTTGAAGGAAAGACACCAGAAAAGTTTAATTCTCCCAACACAGTGCAGTGGCTGAGAGGCAAAAGTGTTGGCATCAAATAGCTCCTGGTTAAAGACTCTGTTTCTTACTAGTTGTGTGGCTAATTCTAAGCCTTCATATTCTCAACCAGAAATAGTACATAAGCCCTAGGGTTATTGTGAAGATTAAGTAAGTTAATGCAGGTAACTACTCAGCACAATACCTGGCACAGGTGAACTCCAACTGGCTATCAGCCCCTTCTCTCACACGGGCATCTGCTCCTTCCAGGGACAATGAAAATGACACAGTGGAAGAAGCCGGATGCCAGCACGTGTGAAGAAGGGATGACCAACAAGTAATGATCAACCCATTCTCAGAGGGAGGGCCAAATATCTCCCTGGTAAACATCACTCAACTCAACACCTGCAGAACCTGTAGCAATGACCCTGATGGAGGGAGGGGGAAAGGGCAAAAAGATGCAGCCTCTGTCCCCAAGAGGCTTGCAATGTATTTGATGAAATGGGTTACACAGGTAGGAAGAAAGGAAACCATTTTATTGCCTTGTGTGCAATAAAATGGTTTGGATGTATCATGGCCCCAAAACTCCATATTCTTTGATGCAGTCTTGTTGGGGCAGACATATTAGTGTTGATTAGGTTGGAACCTATTGATTGAGTGTTTCCATGGAGATGTAACTCAATCAACTGTGGATAAGACCTTTCATTGAATAATTTCAATGGAGGTTTTACCCCACCCATTCAGGGTGGGTGTTGGCTGAATCACTGGAGTCATATAAAGGAGTTCACAGACGGAAGGACCAGAGAGCAACTGAGAGTGACATTTTGGAAGAGCTGCAGCTAAGAGAGGACAAAAAACCACCAGAGCAACATTTGGAGAATGTCATTTTGAAACGCAACCTGGGAGCAAGCGAATGCCAGCCACGTGCCTTCCCAGCTAACAGAGGTTTTCTGGATGCCATTAGCCTTCCTTTGGTGCAGGTATACTCATGCTGATGCCTTATTTGGGGCATTTCCATGGCCTTCAGACTGTAAATTTGTAACCAAATAAACCCACCTTATAAAGTCCAATCCATTTCTGGTATTTTGCATAATGGCAGCATTAGCAAACCAGAACACCTGGTGTTCAATGAGCCTTGGAGAGTGATGCATTGAATGCTGTCATCAAGGGGCATGCTGGGAAGAAAGGATAGAATTCAAGGAGAATTTTGCAAAAATGATTTACAAAAGAAGTGAGGGGTTTGAATTAAGATGCTGGAGTGTGCCTTGCTAACAACTCTCCTCACTTCCAAACCTCAGAATATACAAAAATGTGTGTGCATAGGTGTGTGTGCCCATCTATGACAGCTCCAGGAAACACAAGTATCTCTTGGTAGAATTGAAAGCAGGTGTGTAAATGACACTGGAGAAGATATGTTATATAGTTACTAACTGATTAGGGGTGGGAGGAGATCCTTCTCCCTTTCCAACCCGAGACTGCAAAACTGGCATCACCAGTAACAGAAAGAGGTGGTCAGATACAGAGCTGGCAGGAGGAGGTGAGGCCACTGAAGGACCTGGTTGCAATTTGGTCTTATTCCTGCAGAAAAATTGTCCCCAGAGACTCCAGAGAGGAGGATACAAGGAGCATTAGTGATTACAGCCCTAGTCTAGAAAATAAGTCCCGAGTTGCTGCATGACACCAGCATGTCACTCGCCCTAGCTGATCCTCCATAATGTGCACATATGGCCCCTCCCACCTTATTGGAATCATTCACGTGAGATGTTGGGTTGTTTTATTTCTCAATCTGCTCAGCATTTATAGGGCTTCAAAGAGAAGCTCCAGTGTGTAAGCATTTTAATTGCTTGGGAATCTGTTTCAAAATTAAAGCTAAAATCCTCAGGCTACATTAGAAACAGATGGCAAATAAAGCAGTCAAAAGCCCATGTCAGTGGGAAACCAAATACTAACAACAGCGACGTGAGCAGTCAAGCTCACCTCCACGGCTGTGCTGTGTTACCATCGGGGGGAGTGACGGCGGGGCCCTCGGCTGGCCTGAGTGTGCTATTCCAGCTACGGAATCGGAGCCCACGGACTTATGCTCGTCTCTCTCCCTGCTCTACCGTCTTCCCGGCTGGTAAGTAAAAGCATTTCAGGAGCCAGGATTCAGGGTCTACTATGAAGTCATGGAATAGGGGGACCCTCAATAGTTACAGCCTCCCAAACAATCTATGAAGCACATTCAGAATGTGGCTTTGCCAACATAATTTCATGGAACTTTGGATAGGAAGTGAGACCTGGTAGGTTTGTACAGGTTGGTTTGAAATACCGATACATCCCAAAGTAATTTGGGCAGAGAATAAAAATGTATTTGCAGGGCCCCCCTGAGGAACTGGGGAAAAATGTGGAAATGTTGGACTTTCCCACCTGGGTTGTTGCTGATATTCTCACAAATATTGAAGACTGCCAATTTGGTGGGCCAAGTCCTCAATCTTGGGGCTTGCCCTTATGAAGCTTGTTACTGCAAAGGAGAAGCTAAACCCACTTATAATTGTGCCTAAGAGTCTCCCCCAGAGAGCCTCTTTGTTGCTTACATGGGCCTCTCTGTTCTTTCCCTATCCCTCTCCTTCTCTCTTTCTCTTTCTCTCTCTCTCAGCCCACGCAGCAGGTGAACTCACTGCCCTCCCCACACATGACTTCCAGGGTTGTAAATCTCTCTGGCAACACAGGATACGACCCCCTGAAATGAGCCTGGACCTGGCATCGTGGGATTGAGAAAGTCTTCTGGACCAAAAGGAGGAAGTGAAATGAAACAAAATAAAGTTTCAGTGGTGGAAAGATTTCAAATGGAGTTGAGAGGTCACTCTGGAGGGCATTCAAATGTGCTCTACAGAGACCCCTTTTTAGGTTTTAGTGTATTGGAATAGCTAGAAGGAAATACCTCAAACTGTTGAAATGAAACTCAGCAGCCTTGATTCTTGAAGATGATTGTATAACTACGTAGCTTACATGGAGTGACTGTGTGATTGTGAAAACCTTGTGGCTCAGACTCCCTTTATCCAGTGTATGGACAGATGAGTAGCAAAATGGGAACAAAAATCAAATTAAAAATAGGGTTGGGTGGGGGGGATGGAATGCTTTGGGTGTTCTTTTTTAGTTTTATTTTTATTCTTATTTTGATTTTTGGGGAGTAAGGAAAATGTTCACAAATTGTGTTGATGAATGCACAGCTATATGATGGTACTGAGAACAGCTGATTGTACACTGTGGATGATTGTATGGTATGTGAATATATCACAATAAAACTGCATTAAAATAGAAAAGAATATGGCTTTGCCATATCTCACAATGAGGCCAATGATGAAAGGGTTAATAACCAACCTGCTGTTGAAGCCGATGGAATCTTCTACAGGATTCTTAGGTGTTCCTGGACTTCCAAGATACTGTTTCTTAGAGCTTAATGTCAGATCCCATGGATCTAAATCGCAGGGGTGCCTCATAAAGGAAAATAGGGGAGAAGATAAAACCCTGAATCTCTTTATATAAAATAAATGCACAAAAAAACATATGGTTGTAAATGGTACATTTAAAGGGGGGAAAATGAGGCACCAACAGGGAATTGCTTCACTTTTCTCTAATTTCTGCCTTCAAAACATGCTTTGTCAGATTCCCTTTCCTACTCCTTCACTAAAATGCAAGAAAGTCCAATGATTCCTCTGTCCCTTTCAGTCATTGCATTGGACTCATTCTTGGGTACAAAAAAAGCCCAGTTAATCTAACTCAAAACTGCCACTTCTCCTGGCATTCTAAGGGGCCCTCCCCTCCCCAGTGTGAGACTGATGGAGAGTGGGGTAGCCAGTAGCAGGGAAGTGGGGTGTGCATCAGATCCTCCAGAGAACTCAGGTGTCCACTCCCACAGAACCTTGGGACTAGAACACAAGCCCTGCAACTCAGCAAACACCAAGCAGGACAGTGGAAGTTGCCCTTCTTGCTGGCACTTGGGCAGCAATGGGCTTTTACTATCAAAAATAAGATTTCCAAATGGGCTCTACAAGAGTCTCTCCGCTTCCTGTGAGGCTTAACTGCTCAGTCTGTCCCTTCAAGGCAAACAGTGTTTTAACAATAAACGAGGAAGAAGCTAGTTTTAAAAAATGTCTCACAGAATGGAGAAAACATTGTGAAAATGAATTTTTGAAATTAAGCAACAATGGAAATCTCAAAGTTGCTCTCATCTGTTCATTATTTAAATTTTTAAAAACATCTTCCAAATGAAAAGATTCTACGGGTTATGAAGTCACTCATTAAAAACAACACCTTTACTAAAAGATTCTGTACTATGAATGAAGAAAATTAAATGTTTCTACATGTCCTTCATGTCATACTCACCATTTCTGTGTATTTTTAAATGTAGATAGCACATTAGTTAAGTAATATACCACATGACATGTAAATATTTATATATATGAACACATATTTACCACTTTTTCTGGTAGGTTTACATGATCGAAAAATTTGGGGGCACAAGAATTATCAAATCAAAAATTAGAAGTGCAAGGAACTGAATTTAAACACCTGTTGGATTTACCTTGACCCAGAAATCAGGACGTGCCCAGCTGTCCTCTGCCTGCCCTGGGAATCTGCATGTGGTCCAGGAGCCCCCTAGATGGCCTCAGAACGCAGTAGAGCTGAGCCCCTCCACGCCCTCCACCAGACACCTGCTCCAAGGTATCGTCAGGTTTATAGAAAAGAGACAGGATACTGGACTTCAGACTAATCTTTAGGGTGTTTGCATTAATTAAAATCAAGCATAAAATAGGATCTTGCCTTTTAATGAAAAATGGGGACTCAACTCCTGCAGCTGGTTGTCTGCTTTCCTCCTGTCTGAGGTCAGGTTCTCCAGGAGCAGATGCTAAGATGAGTAACTGCATGCAGGTGGTTTATCAGGGAAGAGCCCCATGAGGAACCAAGAGGGGAAGGGGGAAGTAGGGGATAGAGAAGGAGAACACAGCAGCAAGAGTGCAACATCAGACACAGTCACAGCCTCAACCTGATGGTGCGGGGAGCTGGGAAACCTAAATCACACCACTGAATTTCTCCTTTCCCGAGGGAAGTGGCTGGGCATTGGCAACTGCCTGCCCTGGGGGATGCAAACTCCAAGTAGCATTTCCAGATTTCTGAGCTTGCTGGGGATGCAGTAACCCAAGGGCAGTCTTTCAAGGAAGCTGCATGTGTAGAGTTTAGAGGCAAAGCTCTGGGAAGGGCACATGGAAACTGGAGAAGGGATCTGAGGAGATCTGATGGAAAACCCCTACATTAAACCACCTTGCATGACTAGAAAACTATTGCTCTATTGCACTATCATCACCATCAGACTCACACTCATCAATGTACAGAACAACTTACCCTCACTGCATTCACCTGCCAAGGAGCTCACTCAAGCAGCACAATCATATTAAGAAGGATGGAGACCAGATATCAACAGCCATTTTTATTTTATTAGTAATGAAAGTGAAACAAGAGAAATTAGAGCAGGGAACTACATATTCTAGGTAGTCAAACTTATTATAATGTCAAAATTGTGTTTAAATATTGTAAGTGAAATCTTTCTGAAACGTGTAATACTCTTGTCTGCCTACTTACGTTTGGGTTTCTGAGTTTAGGCAATGCTTTCCTAATGACACGGGACCATGAACACAAATCTCACAGACTGTTTGGTATCATCATATAGTGATATACTTGAAGACCACTAAGATGCAGGGGGTTTGACCTTGCATTCAGGGGCCCTTTATTGTACCTTTTAGTTCCTGATGGTTAGATTTTATCATTCTCTCTCATCTGCACACCCTGTACGCTACCAATGTGTTCTGCTGGTGGGGAGCTCTCTTAGCTTGCAACTTCTAGCTCATAGTCTAAGAACTTTGACAAATGAGCACCTTAGATCTGCCTTTGAGCCAAGAGCTAATCCACTGGGTTAGGGGCTTTATTCTATGCATAAAGTACATCAGCATCAACGTACAAGATTTGGGGCCTCTTCTGAACTCTATACAGCCTTTTTATTTCTTTGTTCTGGTTTCTCTTTCAAATTTTGAGAAATGAGATTAAAGAGGACCTTTTTATTCTAAGAAATGAACCTATATCTTCCCCCCAAAGACTAGATAGCACCACTGTTTTGCTCAGGACAATAAATTGGAGATAAAAGATAAGCATCTTCACTCTATAATTTGATTGATGAAAAAGAAACGGGATGCCCTATCAGTCCAGTGTTCAAAGTATCAGAAAAAGATTTTACCTATGAGATGTTAAAATTAAAAAGGACATCTTTGAGGGTTTCTGGGCTTCAGATAACTTTATATGTTTTCAGTGGCTAAGCTAAAATTCCTCTAAAAAGACCAACCAACCAACCAAACAAACAAAAACATTAAAAAGGAAGAAGAAATCTGCTTAACTTTAAAAACCAGCTCTTTGTTTAGGTTCATGAAACAAACCCGAATGCCCCATCATTCAGCAGATTTTCTCTGCATTTCCACTGCGTGCCCAGCACTGAGCTAAATCCTGATTTACCAAAACTTGGGACCTCACAGGGCTGTGAAACAAGCAGCTCTGAGGCTGCCAGACGTAGCTGGCCATTTTGTAACTAGCTCATAAATGATGACAGAAGACAATGTCCCAAAACTTAAAGCTCCGTGTTCCTGGGTACCCTCAGAGCCAACACTCAATAAAGAAGTTTGCTTTTGTTTTCCACTTAGAAAGGGAAAAAACAATACAGCCACTTGTGGATTTGTTACAAAGTTTCTTTTCTGGACGGCTTTCATAACTCCCGTTTGGCATGCATCTTTAAAGTGCATTTTTCCTGATTTTATATCTATCCTAACACATTCCTCTCTCATATTAATGTTCAAATATTAGGCACACTGTTTTGAAATCAGTTAACTCTCAAGCTCATTAGACTTGGGTACCATTTAATGGTAATATAATATAGCATCCATTTTACCATTGTGAAATGAAATTAATAGAAAATATACCATCCCTCTCATGTAAATTTTTTAAAAATGCCCTAACTACAATAGAAAAGATAATTAACAATAATACAGATTTCAATATGTAACTGTTTGGGCAAAATTACATCAGTTGCTTGCACCGAACGTAAAGTCCCCATGGACACAACAACGAAAATGAGACCAATACAGGGTACATTTGTTTGCAAATTAAATATAAGGAGACTTGTTACTAAGGCTGTAATTTTCCAAAATGGTGAACAGCTTTTGAAAAGTTCCAGAATAAACTGTCATTTCTCAAGTTGCCTGTTTTTAGGATTCCTGACAGTTTCAGCATATATTAAAACTGGGCACAAATTAATTTCTGTTTATAGAAATTTCAGCCTACAGGTTGTTGTAAAGTTTTTCACCTATATGGATCTCCATCAGGGTAACTGACATGTGTGGGATACAGGATAACCCTCCACCTTGTGAGCCTTTGGAGGATGCAGAGATCAGGTGTTATATGTCTCCCTTGCTGAGAGGCTGTGGGCATGTGATGAGCTCTGGCCATGGTCCATTAATGGGAGTGCTGGGGTGGGTCTTCTGGGCTGTGGGGAACCTACACTGCCTGTGGCTCCTGCTGCAGTGAGCTGTTCCAGACAGATCAGTTATTAGAGGATCCCACCTGGGACTACTCATGAATGAGAAATAAACCTGTGTTGGGTTAGGTCCCAGATAATTCAGCATTTTCTATGGTGGCAGCCAGTGTTTACCATCCTGTCTAATGCAGGAATTTCCTGTGCATTGCAGGACACTGAGTGTCACTGGCCTCTGCTCACTAAATACCATCAGGACTCCTAAAATCATTGTGACAAGCAAAGACAGCCTTGCAAATTCCCCAAATGCCACTGGAAGAGCCACAGCTTTGGATCTGTGACAAGCTAAAAATTTCATGTTAGTGATTGTTCTTTCCCTTGATGCCTAGGAATAGATTTCTGACAATTGCTTGAACTGACACTTTCTAGTCGTAGTTAGAATATAATAAACAAAAGGACTACCCAAACCAGGCAGGGCCGTAGAAGCAAACAAAGCAAGGCAGAAAGCAAATGGGCCTCTCCTTCTGAGTACTGTTTCTGTCGTGGCCTCTTGTATTCATCACTGTGTTGGGGTAATTTTTCACCTCTACAAGATAGGAAAATGTTCTGCATCTCTGGTGTCTACTGCCTGGTGTTGGAGGCAACTTGGTCCAAGCTGAGAGTTGCATGGTGAAGATGAGGTGGTCTCCTGATAGGGTGTCATCGGAAGAGGTGGCCACGGCCAGCCGAGGCCAAGGAAGACCCACTGACTTTAGGCAAATTAGGTCCCACCTTCTCAGATGGGGGCCCCCACTAGCTCAGGTGCTCCCCGCAATCACCTAGGTAAAGGAAGGCCACATGCAGGGGCTCAGTACACATCCATGGTATCGCTGAGGGTGACACTCTGAATGGGCATCTGCAGTCAATTGGATCATGGACCCAACAAAAAACATGTCCTTGATCTCAATCCATGTTCCTGTGGGTGTGAGCCTGTGTGGACAAAGGATCCTTTGAAGGTGTATTGTCCATTAAGTGTGGATTCATTTGTTGAGTAGGCTCTTCTAAGAACCTATTTCAGTGTGGCCCAACTGAGTAAGGGAAAGTCAATTAATCCATATGACGGAAGGACTTCTAAGGAGAAGCCAGAATCAGTACAAACAAAAAACCAGAATAAGACAAAAACCAGAAATATCACCAAGTGCTAGCAGAGCTCCCTTTTGCTGAGAAAGACGTTACCAGAGCCGCCTTCCAGGCTTACTGTCTTGTCACAAGAAGGAATTCAAGGATGAGAAAAGTAGGTATAAGCAAGTGAGAAATATTATTGAGGAGAACAAAAGTACATGCTCCAAGGAGTAAGTGTGGGGCATGCTCAAGACAGAGATGTGCCACACATTGTTTGACGCAAGGGTTTTCAACAAATCAAACAAAGGGAGGTGGGGTTTGTATCAACCCACCATTGTGAGTAATCATTCAAATTAAGTATTGTAAGTAGGCTATTGTGATTGGCTGCCTATACATTCTTGTGATTGGATATCTATACATTCTTGTGATTGGTTATTAAACATGTAAATTAAGGTTTATAAGTAAGCTATTGCAATAGGCTGAATAAACATTCAAACTAAGCATTGTGAATGGGTTATTGTGATTGGTCTATGCCATGTGTTTGAACAATGTATCCTACTTTGTTCAACCTCCCCGGGTTTCAGGAGCCTGACTGTTCTCACCAGATGTTCCCACCACACCACTCCCTGGACCCAGTCCAAAGGCATCTCAGAGCTTGCAAGATGTTTTCCTACATCTAACCTGCCTCACAAGGACCTCACCTTGGGAGGCAAACAGATGCAAGCCAAGGAACCCCAAGGATTGCAGCCAGCCAGTGCCAGAATGGGGTGGACTCCGGGAGAAAATACGGCCTGGTGGACACCTTGATTTGTGACTTCTGGCAGCTAAAAGTGTGAGCCAATAAGTGCTTGTTGTTTAAGCCCACCAGTGTCATAGCAGCTCTGGAAAACTGAAGCAGCATCACCTGGGTGGGCAATACTGGTAGCATTCTGAATCTATCTGCCTCTTGCCCCTAATACCCAATCTGCAGCTGGCACTTGCAGCATCTGGGACACCTGACACTTCTCTACACAATCCCTGTGGGACACTGCTGTGGGTGGGTGTCTGCTCCTGCTCTCTCTACAAATATGAGGCTTAACCATGGCATGCTGACTTCATGGAGAGTTAATGGAGTGACCTCAGCAACTGAGTGACAGGCAGCCATAAGTTGTTACCAGCCCTGACTCCACTCTGTGGGGACATCAACCGTCCTAAGTAAGCTCTTCGGCCCACACAGCATTTAGTGGACAGGTGACATGAAAGTCTTCAACTCATGAGACATTATTACCAGGCACCACATTGGAAACTAGCATAAGGAAACATGTTCAGATTTGGGTTTTGTTTACCTAAAGTAGACTAGTTTCACCTTTACAAACAATGAAAAACAAAAAAAAAGCTGAAATTTGGTATGTTTTCACTAGGTGACCAAAAAAGCAATTGGGAATTCATGTTTGCTGTTGGTGCTGAGCCAGATTTCATAGAAACCAGTGATCCCTCCATACCATGTGCTATGGAGTCAGTGGTCATTTATGAAAGTAAACAGCAATTCAGCCTTTAAAAGACTCAACTTATTTACCTACCATGATTCCAACTTGGTGACATGTAAAAACATGTAGACAAGCCCGAATGGGAACACACTAGACACCAAACTTGTTCCTCATTCATTCAGTGCATGTTCTTTAGCATCTAGTCTCTGTTTCTGACACTGCCACGCTCTCGGGAATACAGAAATGGAGAGAACAAAAGACAAAAGTCCCTGCTCCTGTGAAGCGTACCTCATAGTGGGGCAGACGGACAAAAACAAATGACTTGATGAATCACGTCGGAGTAGAAAGCCAGACCTAAGAGAGAAGCTCAGGTGGGAGGAAGTGGGAAGGAAGAGATGGGATGAGGGTGGAAACCAGGTAACTGGGGAGGGGATCAATGAGAAGCCAAGTCCTGAAGGTGGAGAGGTCACGAGCCAGGCAGATGTCCGAGAGGATGTTCTCATCAGAGTGAGAAGGTGAGTTCCAGGGAGTCAGAGAGTGACACAAGGCGGGAAGGGGGCAAGGACTTTACTTTATCCTGAAGTGGGAGTTTTGAACAGAGCAATGAACTCATAAATCTTACATTTTGAAAGGGTCACACTGGAATGGGCAGGCAAAAGTGACATATGCAGGTGCAGAGAACCCAGTTAGGAGGCTTTTGCAATCACCCACTGTTTCAGTTTGCTGAAGCTGCCAGAATGCAATATACCAAAAATGGGCTGGATTTTTCAATGGGGATTTATTAGGTTACAAATTTACATTTTTAAGGCCATGAAAATGTCCAAATTAAGGCATCAAGAGAAAGATACCATCTCTAAGGAAAGGCCACTGGCATCTGGCATTCCTCTGTCACGTGAGAAGGCACATGGTGACATCTGCTAGTCCTTCTCTCCTGGGTTCTCATTTCAAAATGGCTGTCTCTCTCCAAAATGTCTCTGGATGTTTTATCTCTAAGCATCTCTGAGCTCGCTTGGTTTCATCTGTCTTTTATCCTCTCATAGAGGTCTCCAGCAATGGGATAAGATACACCTTGAATGGGCTGGGTTACATTACTATGGAAACAACCTAATCAAAAGGTCCCATGCACAATATTTCTGCCCACAGAGGGATGGATTAAAAGAACATGGCTTTTCTGGGGTACATAACAGATTCAAAACAGCACAGCTGCCAAAGAGATGGAGCTGTCTGGGCTGGGTGGAAATGGTAAAGGTAATAACAAGTGGTATGAATGTACATTTGTTTTATAAGGTGAGGCCCTGGATTTGCTTACAGATTGGGATGGGTATGGGAGAGAGAGAAGTATAGATCACTCCAATGTTTTCAGCCTGAGACACTGAAAAGATGGACTTGGAATTCACTGAGAAGGAAAATCCTGTAGGAGGAGCAGGTGTGGGCAGGGGTTGGAGGAGTCAAATGGAGATATTGAGTCAGCAGCTGACAGGTCCTGGCTGGAGAGTTATATTGGGGAGGAAACACAATAGAGATGCTAGTTATAGCAATGAGATGGAAGCAAATGCCAACACAGTGAGGACAGACAGAAAAGTGAATTGATTCCAGGACCGAGCTCCAAGCACTGCGATATTAAGAGGTCACATTGATGAAGAGGGATCAGCAAAGGAGACATTGAGCCAATAGCAAGGTAAGAGGACACAGGAGCTTGTGGCTGCCTGAAATCCAGGGAAGTTTCTGTTGTGGAGGAGGAACTGATTAATGGAGTCAGGTTGTGATGAAAACTATAAATCAGGTGAAGGATGCCTCATCCTTCCAATTTAGTGTGCACGTATGTGTGATAAAATGTGGCATGCCTTTGCACTCATGAGCATGTTTGCAAAACTTATGGCTGATGAGTACAGGCTGCTTATGCCACCCTGCTGCTGATAAGCATGTGATGTTTGTCTAAGTTGCCTTGGCACTGATGGGCATAGGACTGCCCCCCCCCCCCATAAAGGATATGTACCTGCTACATGTTTAAGATGTCGACAACCTGGAGGCATGATTGTGGTAATGGAAAATGTTATTTGTAAACAAGCAACATCTGTTGAACACACCCTTGTTTACTAGGAGTGTGAAGATGCTGATAACAGTGTTGTAATTTTGAACCAACAGAATGGCAGCCTTGCCAAATACATCCAGATCTTAGTTGGCATAAAAACTCAGCCTGTCACCAAAAACTCAAGGTAGGCATCAGTCTCCTTGCTTCCACCTGGAAAGTCTGGAGCCGGCTGCAGACCACTCTAAGCAGCCTGAAAGGTAACTCCTGAACCTGGAAGGGATGGGGGTGGAGACACCAGCCAGCTGAGGTCACCTACTTAAACACTGGCTGGGCATGGCTGGGAGGCTAGAGGCAGGACAAGGGACTGACCTTACCACCAAATCCTTGGGGTGTGGTTGCTGTTCTCCCCACTTAGTTAGCTCACATAGCTGCTTGGCTGTTTAATTAACCTTAATTGCTTAATCCATTAATTGCTTAATTAACTCATTAAATAGGAACTAATGCATGTTTAGTAAGCTATAAGTAGTTTGCAGTTTTTTTGGGTACTCCTTCAAATAGGCATCTTCTTTGAGAAATAATAATTGGCAATTGGCTTAAGTACAACAAAAACATTGCATATTGTTCAAATAAGATGAGGATGTGGCAATGGCCATTGTATTTTGCAATGAGTCTGTCACTGGTAACCTTGAAAAGAGAAGTTTTATTTGAAGGGAGAATATGAATGCCAAATCGGAGTAGATTTAGGAAAAAATGAGAGGTGAATTGGAAGCAGTGAGTCTAGAAAACACTTCCAGTAAAGAGCGTAGAATTGGGTGGTGGGAGTAAGAGAGAGTACTTCTAACACAGGAGGATAACAGCAAGCTTGTACGCTGGTGGGGCAAGGTGGCAGAGAACAGAGTGGTTGATGCCAGAGACAGAAGGAAGAACCACTAACATGAGTTCTTTGAACTTGGGTCAGGAGCAGAAACCTAATGCACAGGTGAAGTGCTTGGCTCTAGGGAGGGTCACGAGCAGTCGTTATAGTAACAGGGAAGGCAAATACGGAGGTATAGATGCTGGTTATGTAATGCTTGGGTGGGAGAAAGGCCAGTTTACATTAGGAAGAGGGCAATTGGTTAAGACCAAGGAAATTATAAGAAAGGATAAAATAAAGATGAAAGTGAAAGTCAGTGAATAGAAAGCAAAATTTAAGCACAGTGTCTCAACAATAGCAAAGTTTTGTTCATTAAACAACTAATACAGTAGACAAAAATATTTTCTCCAAAGTAGACTATGAGAAACAGACCACAGGGATGATTTTCCTGATGTCTTTCACCTAAAGACACCCCTATCCTGTTTCTCTACCTTGGGTCTACGTCATCAGTCCTAAAAGAGCATATGTGAAAAGTTTACCTCCTCTTGTTGATTCACAGCTTCTGATTTCCATGGATGTGGTTCAATGCCATAGGGGAATTTCCATCACATCCTGCCCAGTGATTTGGGTAAAGTTCATTGGACTAGTGTAATGCTCTAGATAATTAAGGCTTTTGCTTTGGAGGCAAAAGGTCCAAATGCTGGTCAATGCCTGTTGTTAGAACCCAGTTCTCTCTATAACCAGGGCAGTGATCTGGATTCAGGAGGCTGCGTAGGCACTGCCCTGCCAGGCAGAGAGTCCTAATGACAGAGCCTGGTATCCAATGGTGGAAAATCCATGATCCCGATGCTTCCTAAAACAGAGTTCCCACCATGCCAGCCCCTTCCTCTGAGAATGAGCAGAGCAGCCCATCTCATTAGTAGATTGCTCTGATTGTCTGAAAGCCTCCCTAAATTAACCGGAACATGTCTCCTTGTAAGACCTTGTAAGATCAGTAGTTGATGCCATTTGGAATTATGCAAACAGAAATCAAATCCCACTTCAATATGATGACATTTTAATGTCTGAAAGCAAATTTGGGTCAATAACATAAACACCCCAGGACCTAAGCAGGCAAGTGAAGGAGTGAGTTGTGCAGAGGTGGGAGTTGGGTAAAGTCGCAGTTGGGTAGATGTGGGAATTAGGTAGAGTTGATAGTTGGTAGAGGCAGGAGTTGTAGAAGTAGCAGGTGGACAGAGGCAGGAGTTGGTAGAGGTGGGAGTTGGGTAGACAGGAGTTGGGTATATGGTTGAACTGCAGTAAACCAGAAATACACCCATCATGCATGACAAGTCATATTCAGCTCCACCCCGTGTTACCAAATCTCTATATATTTTTTTCAAAAAAAGTCAGAATATGGATTTTAAATGAGAGATTGGTTGGTCGTAGATTAGAATGTTTTAACTGTACAAGCCAACACTCAATGTCAACCCTAAGACCTCACTTTGCCAGAATACATGAACTCAACCCATTTGCCAACTTTGGTGTCACAAAGTTTTAGATCTTCAGGTTCAATGCCCCTGGAGATGATTCTCCTCTCAAAAACCTCACCAGCAAATGCATACTCTAATTTCACCCGGGTCCCCTGGTGTGATTACAAGAAGGTTGTCTTTGTTCCAACACTGAAGCTCTCCCTTAACACAACCTTCACTTAACCTTGGATTATACCATTTGGGTTTCTGTTTAGCCAACTGTCCTCTGTGCTGTGTGCATAGAATTTATTTTTTCATGTTCATTTCAGGACTTTTATCTGTGGTTACCCCATTCAATTTTATTCAGGCAAGAGGAGGTGGTAGTGATGTGGACTGCTCTGAGTTGAGCTGAGAGAGTTTCCCTGTGTTGTTAATGACAAGGTCTGGGGTATGGTCGTGGGCATGAGTGGCTGAGGTGGCACAGAGGACAAGTCCATGTGATGAGAACTGCAAGCCCAGGGCACTGGAAAAATCCTATATGTAGATCCCCCAAATTAAGACATGGAATTTGGGGGGAAGCTGAAATCATCAAGGAATGAAGGGAAATGGCCCTGGGAAGTAGGGCCAACTGCCATGAGGAGGGGTGGCAGGAAGTAGTTTATGCCATGAGCCTTATACCAGGATTTTAAGGAGAAGGAAGGAGAATGGTCTGGAAGTGCCAATGAGGACCAAAAGGACTACTGCACCCCATTTTCAAGGCCTCGTGGTAGGAAGGTAGTGGGGTAAATCATCTGCCCTGGGTAGGCTGCAGGGAATGCAATAACCTCAGGGAGGGTTGGTGGTTTCCCTCCACTCACCAGAGATAAAGTCTGAGTCTGCAGGGCCTTCTTGGAGCAGCTCTAGCAACTTGCATAGTCTTATCCACCCCATGCCCCAGCTCCATGGGGTAAGACCACAAGCTTTGCCTCAGTTCCTCATACAGGCACATCCCTTCCATCACAAACCATCTGCACATTGCTCCCTCTGCAGGGATGCCTCTCCATGGATTCTGACTCATAAGCCCCCCTTGTTTCTGGCTCTCCTTAGATCTTATCACACCCATGTCTGTTCTTTAAAAGCTGACTTCACCTGAATGGATGCTGTTGGGTATCATGGGCATGCAGCTCTTAAACTCATTTCCTCACTTCCCAAATGGGCACGGGTTACTTACCTCATGGCTGACAGTGTGGGCATGGAAGAGGATGTGACATGAATGGGTCCAGCCAGCTCTAGTACTTTCAACAAATGCTGCTGGACTCCAAACAATATTTGGAAAACTCCATTCAAAAGAGCAAAATGCTTCATTAATGAAGATTATTGTTTAAAATGGCCAAGTTCTCCATCAACCCACCAAGTTATTTGAATGTGGGGACTTGGTTTGAAGAGGGGCTGCAGCTCCAGGCAATTCACACCATGTGTTCCCACCTGCTGTAGAATGAGGGGTTGGCTCTAGACAATCTCTGAGACCCCATCTCAATCTGACAATCTGACTCTGAGTGATTCCAGTGATGATGGTCTCTTTGGACTAGAGGGCAGGAAAAAGGCTGAGCAGCTTCAGAGGCTTTGTCTAAACAGTCCCCTTTGTACCTGCTTTCTCATTCCCAGAGAAAAGCAGGGCCTTCACATCACCTGGCCTTGACCATCTGGCCATCAGACTATGTGAGGACAAGCATAGTGTTCCGGTTTGCTAATGCTGCCTTTATGCAAAATGCCAGAAATGGATTGGCTTTTATAAAGGGGGTTATTTGGTTACAAATTTACAGTCTGAAGACCATGAAAATGTCCAAATTAAGGCATCAACACAAGTATACCTTCATTGAAAGTAGGCCAATGGCATCTGGAAAACCTCTGTTAGCTGGGAAGGCACATTGCTGGTGTCTGCTGATCCCAGGTTGTATTCCAGCTCCTGTCTCAGCTCCTGTGCATTCTTCAAAATGTTGCTCTTGGGGCGTTTTGTCCTCTCTTATCTTCTCTGGGCTAAAGTGTCAGCAAAAGTGTGCTTTCAATGGCCATCTCCAAAATGTCTCTCTTGGCTGCAGCAGCCTCTGGGCCTGTGTGGCTCTTTTTAAAGTACTCCAGGAATTAAATCAAGACCCATCCTGAATGGGCAGGGTCCATATTGCCATGGGAATTATCCAGTCAAGCATTTTACTCACAGTTGTTTGAGTCACATCTCCATGGAAACACTCAATCAAAGGTTTCCAACCTAATCAACACTAATACGTCTGCCCCCACAAGACTGCATCAAAGAACATGGCATTTGTGGGGACTGAATACATCCAAACCAGCACACATAGCATCTGCATGTTGTGTGGGAGCCTCATGTGCTTTGTGCTACAATGTACCCAAAGGTCCTAGGTGGAATGAGGGGCACTCAGTTAGGTTCATTTGTCTTCTAGCTGTGCAGTCCTGGAACATAGAGGTTGAAGTACATCAGAAGAGGTTAGGTTGTGTTTTGCTGTTGCAAACTGGAATCTTCTAGATGTTTGAATTAAAGAGTCATACTCCTCCAAACATCTCCAGCCACCATTCTCCTCCCCTTCCCTTCCTCTGTGGTTAAGGTAAATGGCTGAAAATGCCATCATAGTTCTGAGTAAAAGGTGAGTAAATGTAATCACCAAAGTTCTTTTGTCTGCAACTAATAAAAACCAGCTGTCCAACTTAAGCAAAAACTACATTAAAAAATGAAATTTTATCAAAATGAAGACTGGGGTACCCCCTGGGGACTGAGGAAGGGCTGACCCTCCAAGCAATGAGCCAGGAAGCAGGCAGGAGCCTCAGTGGGAAAACAAAAACCTTCTCTCTGACATGTTCCCATTTACCTAGCTCAGCTCTACCACCCCCTTCCCTGCAGCTCAGTTCTTCATATTAAAATTCCTGCTAGAGGGGATATGATAGAGCAATCCTGGGTCATATGAATGGCCTAGAATCAAATCAATATGACCACAGGGTCAAGAGTCCCACTGTGCCAGCAAGGCTGCTGGGATGTCCTGTGGATTATGACAGATCCCAGGGAGGGGCACATAGAATGCCATGTACACTTGACTTGGCTGGCAAAATGGAAATTCAGAATTGATATCCACATCAGACTTCATGAGCAGAAGTGCTGCCTGTTGAGCCCAGTCATATGCTCTGTGCTTAACACTGCGGGATTCCCACAGCACAGAAAGGGGATTCAGGGCCCAACAGCCGGAAAGAACAAATTCCACTATGAGCTCCAACAGCTGAAGTCTGCCCATTTCTGCTCTGGAACATGGCCCTAAAGGTCATGAGGGAAGGGCAGGATCAGAAGCAGCTGAATTACCTGACCAGGGACCAGGGAGCCAGGAAAATACCAAAGAAATGTTGTTATCAACTTCACTTCCCCTAACTAAAAATGTATAGTAAAAAATATCATGAACCAATGTTTCTTCTTTTCCTCTTTTCTAAAGGGGAGTTTTCATCACACTGAATCACTTTTAATCAGGAAAAGCAAATTTAGATGCAGCTCACATTCCTGGCTCCAGTCATCCAAGAGTCCCAATTGCACTCTTGAACTTGCTGCAGCTTTGATCTGTGAACCAATAAATCCCCTTTTGGGCTGAGCCAAAGTTTCCTAGATTTCTGTCATGTGCACCCTGGGCAGAATTGCCCTGTACTTCCCACACCCTGATTAAACTGAGAAGGTTTCTGAGTTGGTACATCAGTTAGTTTTTGCTGCACAACAAACCACCCCACAATGTATTGACTTAAAACAATAAGTATGTATCATTGCTCATGAGTCTACAGGTCCCTGGGCAGCTGTGTGTCTTGTCTAGGCTTGTCTGCTTGTAGCTGAGCTCACTCATGCAACTGAGGTCCACCCACAGGTTGGCTGGAGTCTGGCTGGCCTGGGATGACTCCGTCACATGTCTGCTTGTTGGTTGCTTCTCAGCCGGATGATGGGGATGACTGGTGTCATCCTCCAGCAGGCTAGCTGTTCATGGAGCGCCACCATAGGCTTCCAACAGGAACTGTGGAAACATGCAAAACCTCTTGGAGCCCAGGCACCTAATGGGCACCTTGTCACTTCTGCTGTCTTCTCTTGCTATGCAGGTCACGAGGCCAGCACAGGCTTCCATGGGTGGAGAAATAGACTCCACCTTTCGATGACAGTTGATACATATGCTAGTGGGGCCCCCTTTCACCAAGAAAGATGTTGCCAGAGCTCCCTTCCAGGCTCTTTGCAAGAAGGAACTCAAGGATGAGACAAGGAGGTATAAGAAAGTGAGAAAGTTTATTGAGGAAAACAAAAGTACGTGCTCCAAGGGGTGAACACAGGGTATGCCCAAGATAGAAATGCACTGCACATTGTTTGACTCAAGGGTTTTCAACAAATCAAACAAAGGGAGGTGGGGTTTGAAATGTTGGTACATCATGATTCGTGAGTAATCATTCAAATTAAGTATTGCAAGTAGGGTATTGGGATTGGTTGTCTATACAATCTTGTGATTGGTTAATAAACATGTAAATTAAGGTTTGTAAGTAAGCTATTGCAATAGGCTGAATAAACATTCAAATTAATCAATGTGAATGGGTTATTGTGATTGGTCCATGCCATGATGCCATGTGGTTGAACAATGTATCATACTTTGTTCAACCTCCTGGGGTTTCAGGAGCCTGACTGTTCTCACCAGATTCCCCTCTCCTTGCACTGATTCCAAAGGCATTTCGGAGCCTGCAAGATGTTTTTCCAAAGTCTAATCTGCCTACCCTGCCTCACATAGACTGCTGGCTGTTTTTACAATCTACCAAATCTGGGAAGAATAACGTGAAATGAAGGACTTTATTTCCATTGGTGACATGTTATTCCCTGAGAGTCTTTTAAAATGTGTTTCAGCAAGCCCTGAGAAGAGATTTTTTCTTCTTGCTTCCAATCATTAGATGACTCAACATTTTGCCTCATAACCCAGAAATCATGGGATTCATTTTCCTAGTACCAAGTGCAATTAGGACTACTATGTTTCACCTAAATTACTCAACAACAAAAAAATGTGCAAATGGAAAGTAAACAAGGAAGAAAGGAAAGAGGGAAGGAAATCAGGCCAGCTCCAGCCAGGCTGGCAAGATGAAAAGAAAGAGAAATATTGACAGAGTCATCCTCAAATTTGAGGGCGTTTGAGATGCTTACTATCATCTTGTTGCCTAATAGAATCACACAAGTGTGTGTTTGAGGGAAGACATGAGTTTGGCCAAAAGACAGTAAAATCTGGTAAGTGAAGACACAGTGGCTCCATCCCCAGCTGGTGCCCGGGAGTTTCGCTTTTTCCAGTTTTATGCTGGAATACGTCTATTCATCAGCTCCCTCAGGTTATAGGAAACAGCTGACTGTAGGTCTTGAGCTAAGCAAAACACCCATGGGAAGCGAGCCTGCCCCGGAACCATCCAGCTCTCCCTAGTTGTGTGCTGCAATCTGGGGTCCAGCTGTAACACACGCGCCCCACAGTCACAGGCGTCACAAATGAGGGCGGCTCATCCTCCTTCCACTTGAAGCATCTGGAAGATTCTGTTGTGGGAAAAGGCACTGATAGAAAAACTTCCATCCTGATGTTCCTCCAGATTCCTTAAAAGCTTGGATTGTCAGACCATAGGAAACTGAACACCAGTGGTCACATGACTTTCCAAACACAGAAAACTCACACACACGTGCACGTGTGCACACGTACACATGGACACACACACACGCACCTTGCCCCCAATTTCATATTTTTGCTCTTTGGTTCCATGAGCCTATATTAAGGGATTTTAAGAGATTTAGCCTTATAAAACTGGCATGCAACTATAGTTTGTTCTGCTCTTTACATCAGAGAGTGTCTTCTGTATGAGGGCTCAAAGGAAAGCTTTCAGAACCAGAAATAGCTGGGCTTTCCCTAAACAACAGTTTTATTTACTTCTCATAGACACTGAGACCAATGGAGCTGATGTTGTGTTTCTAATGCATTACTAGGAAGCTTGGAATTGCATGTTTAGCCCATTTCTAGTTAAATCAGCAGGAAATCAAGCTCTCTGTGAACCACCCTCACCCCTGGTTTTCACTCTGTCCTTCCCACTTCCTTGGCTGTTTAGATATCATCACCTCATTAAAATATATTTAATTATGATAGGTGTTTGAACTCTGCCTCGGTTGTTTGCAATAAAGCTGAATGTAAATAATCTGTCTTCATGGGAGGATAAAACCCACATTGGTTACCACCACATCTCATGATGCAAATGCACAAATCACAGAAGTGCTCTTCTGACAACTGTCTATGCTTCTGTTACAGATACCCTTCTTGTGACAGAGACTGTTTCCTTCATATCCCTGACATGCTTCCTGGCAGGTGGGTGGACTTTGGCCTCGGGAGCCCACTATACCCACGCACCAGCTGTTAGTCTCTGCAAGTGCAACCCAAGTCTCCTGAGTCACAGTTTTTTCCTTGGCAGAAAGAAACATCATAGCCTCCTGATGTGGTGGTTGTAATGATTCAGGGTAATGTGTAAAAGGTGCCTGATGGAGTGTCTGACACATGCCCAATATTTGTCTATTGTAAGCTGTATGCAGACCCCACACACACTCAGAGACCAAATCTACACTCTGCAGAATACTATATAAATGGAGAAGTGCAGCAAGCATTCAAATTAACTCAGCAAATATTTGGACTCCTAGAAATATATGAATTTTCAGACCTACATGTTTAACTGAACAGTGAAGATTCAGTTATGATTATCAAGTAATCATTGGCATGGCAGACATTTGTATCCATTTAAACCTAAGCATGATCCAACTCCCTTCAAAATAAAATCCATCTACCACTCTCAGCCATATTCTCCATGAACAGCAGCTTCATCTAAAATGGTACATATTGTACCTTCTTGCTGTTCCACTGATTGCAGAACCTCTCATATCATTTTGCCACATTTGACTAGAACAGTCGGATAGCACGTGACGATTAGAACTGTGTGTCTCAGCAATTGCATCTCCAGATCCACTCGCTGTTTAGGAAGTCAGAGTCGCCAGGAATGTGTGGGAAACTGGCATACCCAACCAAGGACTTGTCAGAATATTATCCTTAGGGGCTGCTGACATCAGATACCTAATAGCACCTGGAATCCACATCTCCCACTCCTGTGTAGATGACATCCAGGCCTTGAAAACATCTCAAAAATTTCAACTTTCCCTTCCTGTTGCAATTTGGACTTTTCTGGGTAAAAGTGAATAGCAAATACATGTAGTCAACATAAAATTTTAACAGATTTTACCTGAACCTAAAAAGTTACACAAATTAGGCTTTCTCTACCCTCTAGTCTCTACCCTCTATCCCAACTCTAAGTACCTTACGAGCCAGGGTGTTTCTCAAGCACTAGACAGTGAAAGCTGAAATGTTTCAAGGCCCATCACGTCCGGCCACCGCTCAGTTCCTGCAGGTGCATGGTGAGTCCACGGCTCAGAGGGAGCCAGATCTTCCTTCTCAGGTGTCGCTCCCAGAATCCCCATGACCTTGGTGGAAACAGCATTTGAAACAGCAGCTTAGTTGGCTGCATCGTGTTCCCCAGTTGAGTATGATCAGCCTCCCCGAGGAGTGAACAGTCTCTTCTTTGAACAACTCAGGTGTCGGATGTGTTACCGGCTGTCGAAGGGGACAGCTCAGCCACGTACCTACTGCCTTCTTACACTGTTCAGGAGTCTGCACACAGATAAATGCACCTTGACTGCTTTCTGGGAACTCTTGGTTTCCTTATGAGGCAGGGGTGGAAATGGTGCAAGAGATGTGATTTTAGGTCTAAGGGGCTCAAATTTCTTCATAAAGGAAAATACAAACTGGAAAGAATGTTTTCATCTTTAAGCCATTCGAGATGCCCAAAGTCTCATCTGTGACCCAAAAGGAATGATAAAAACACTGAAAATTGTGCAAATTGGATGCTGCTGATCAGTTTATGTGCAAGTTTCTGTAGCACTTCTTTCACACACTGTTCAAAACAGGTTACATACCTGATATCATATACCCGAGTCATTTCTAAGGGAAAAGGAATTTCTGATACAGCTCGTTTGAACCCTTGTGTTTTTATTTCTCTTTCTGTTTCTTCTCTTGTCTCTCTGTATGTGTTTGTGTGTCTGTCTGTCTGTCTCTTAAACACACACACACACACACACACACACACACTTTGGATAAATGACTAGAAAAATTTTAATGAACCATACAAACGGATGGACCTTTCTGACTCCTAGAGGCACCTGCATTCCTTGGCTAGTGGCCCCCTCACTTCACCTCTGCTTCCATCATCACATCTCCTTCTCTGATTCTGACCTTCTTTCTTTCTCTTATAAGAACCCTTGTGATTGGGCTCACATGGATAATCCAGGATAATCTGTCCTTTTCAAGACCCTTAACTCTATCACATCTGCAAAGTCCCTTTTACTATTTAAGGTAACACTGGCACAGGTTGCAGAGATTAAGACAGGGGCTTAATAATGGTTGGGGACCATTATTCTGCTGACCACACACCTGTCCACAATGCCCCTTCTTTCCTCTGTGAAGCCTGCAGCTACGAGGGGACTTCCTAATTCCCTGGGACACCCATTCTTCAGCTGCCATGGGGTTCAAGGTCAGGCGATCCAAACACCTGTCTGAGGGTATGGAATTGGGGCTGAGATTCCATTATTTGACAGTGGAGAACTGGGATGAATACTCAGGTGGACTCAGAGATTGAGGCTTTCAATCTGGACTGTGGACACTGGGGTCAAAGGGAAGCAGATGTCCTGGTGGAGCAGACCATCTGCAGAGAGAAACTGCAGCAGAAGTGCAGAGACAAGAGAGGAGGTGGCCCAAGGGGAGTCAGGCAGAGATGACTACAACTTCTCCTGTCTCGAGAAGCCCAGCTATGCTTCCCTGCTCTGGGATGGTATCTCATTTTAATATAACTAATCTGCACACTATTTGAGTTTCTCGAGTGGGTTTCTGTTACACGCCCCCAGAAGCTATATAGTTATGTCAACTGAAACACCTAGAGTTTAGATGACTAAAACTACAACCCTTGCCTTCTCTCACTCCCACCTTACCCCCAACAGTTGCTGCATGGTATATGTCTGTTTTTACATCCTTTGTAAAATGAAATGACTACAGACCATCTGAAAGTCGCTGTCTGTAGTTGGTAGATTTTGTGCATCAGTAGGAAAACTAGTCTATGGAAAGGAGGCAACAAAAATTAAATTAGAGGTTAAATGTTATCAGGGCTGAGATTATGTTCCCCCAGAGTGGAGGTACAAAAACAAGGAGGTTTTTTCAAGTTCAAAAGGGAGAAATTTCTTTGTATTACTGCCTCTCAAGTAATTCAAGTGTGGATAGCCTGGACCGGATGCATAAAATAAAAATCTCATCAAGATGCAGTCAAAAACTCTGCAAAATAATGCTCCAAACAGTAGAGTTTATAACAAGAAGAATCCTTGTTTTTGAAATGAATCAGGCTCCCCTCCTCCAGGGAAATTTAATGGAATTAAATCTTCTCTGTTCCTGCTTAGAAGTTTATACATAGTCATAGCATATTATTACACAGACAGAAAGCACAAAACTGCAAGGACAGAGCTGGTATATAATGCAATCTTTTTCAACCAGTAATAAATTGTCCCCTCGGTTATGGTAGAAAGATATTATGATAGAGGCTAAGGGGAAACTAATGTCCTTTCTCAAAGCATTGCAACGGTTCTGACATCCTTGTGGGTTTCTTAAATAAATTAAGATAACAGAGTTGTGTAATTTCTCCACGTGGCGAATTCACCAACCTATGCAAATGTAAAGATGAGAGACGGCATCTTTCAACAACCTCTGACAAAATGCCCAATAGAAATAAACTTTTAAAACATTGTTATTATGTCTTTATAAGTTTAAGAAGTATCTTATTCTAAATTTTTAGGGAATGACATACATCTATTATAATTATGATTAATTTTATTTTCAAAAATTTTATTGCAGTTATATATAAACATAACATAGAATTTATCATTTTAACCATTTTTAAGTGTACAATTCAATGGCACTGACTGCATTTACAATACTGTGGTACCATCACCACCATCCATTACCAAAAATTTTCATTACCTCAAACAGAATCTCTGTACCCATGAAACATTAAATTTTATTTTTAGTAACCTGAAAGTTGACAAAAAAGATTAGCCAAAACAATAAATCTGTGAAAAAACCCAAGGAGAGACGGGTTAAAGCTTTTAAATGTTTTTATTATGCTCATGATGGAAATGTTGGGAAAGTTCTAGCTTGGAGTCAGTAGCCTGTCCTGACTCTTGTCACTTTATACCAGTATGAATTCCAAGAGTTTACCTAACAAACCAAGGTTCTTGATTTCACAGGGAAATCAGTACATGCTTCACAGGGGTGTCGCATGAATAAACTGAAGTACTGCATGCCTAATACACAAAGCAACCATCAGGCACAAACAAAACACCAGGTATGTGGTTCTTTTCCCCACCCACTCTCTTCCTGGGCTTTGTTTTTATGAGACTGAGTGTTGACTCTAACTCTGAAAATAGGCTCCAAGTTCAAGGTAGTGGCCTAAGCTCAAGTAATACCACCCCGTTGCTCAAAATAAATTACAATAATATACGGACATCCCAAAAGATAAATAAATGGTGGGAGACAGTAGTTCTTAAAAATAGGACAAAAGTTCTAGCCATGAAAGGAAGGAAAGCGTGGGTAGATTATGCTATGATAAGAAAGAAGTCTGAAAGATCATCAGCTTAATGCGACAAGGCTTATTTTTTTGGTGATGTGAGGTTTGCAGTAGCTCCCGGAATTCTCTGGAGTCGCTCTCGGTCCTCCATGTGGCAGCTGATCATTCCACATGCTTTGATCTGTGACAGCTCATATCCCTTTGCGCTTTCCCAGTTACAGCAGCAGAGGACGTGAGCATAGAGAATCACTGTCTGGCTATGAACCATTCTGCTCAGAACTGGCACGTGTCCCCTTCTGTCATGTTTCATTCGCCAGAGCAAGTTACGAGGCTCTGTCTGTCTGAAAACAAATTGATGCTACGTACAACAATAAGGACAAAACATTGAAACAAAACGTTAGTGGAGGAAAAACACAGTCCTTGATGCAATATATATTTTATAGCATTTTTTATGAAATTAAAAAAATAATTGATACATAATTTTAAACAAATTTATAAAGGATCAATTTGGGTAAAACCAAATTCACGGTAAGTTTTCTCTGTGGATGGAGCAAGGGCACGAGAAAGGGAAGCTGAAAATAGGTTGACGTGAGTTGCTGGAGCTGTTTAAGTTCTAAGCCTTGACCCACCAATCACTAGGCCTTGGAGCAAGGTTGACATTTCCAAGGAGAACAAATAAGATCACCAAAAATAACTCATTCCATAGGAAATTGAGATAATTCGGGAGAGAACACTCTTAGAAATTCAAAATTTCTTCAGACATATTTGGGGAACTACTGCATCCATAAAACAAGGACAGTCTGCTGGAAAGGGAGCAAAGAACAAGAAAATATTTTTGGTAGTTGAAATTATGATATATGGATTTAAAATGAAACCATTAAAATAATATCTTTATTAGGGTTGATAGATAAAAACTCCCAGAACCATAAAGCTGAAAGTTAAGGCAGTGAAAGATGTGAGATAAATGATAAATATTAAGACAAATGGAAAACCCAGTTCAAAATATTCAAAAACCATATACAATAAAGTATAGATGCAGAGAACAGAGAAATTTTTCTAGGGTGAAAAAAAGTATTCATCACACTTTTCCAGGAGATAGATAGCTAGGTAGATACATACACATATATACATGTAATTTATATACATATATACATAGTTTGCCAGGCTGATATAATAAATACCACACACTGGTTGGCTTAAGCCAAAGGAATTTATTATTTCATAGTTTGGGAGGTTGGAAATTCAAATCAAAGTGTTGCAAGGCTAGCTTTTTCCAAAGCATTCTGGCAATGGGTTTTGGCAATTCTCTGCAACAGGGCTATCTCTCTCTCTGTTTCTTTCAGTCTCCGCCTGTGGTTCCTACTTCCACATCCAATTTCCTTTTCTTATGAAGACTTCAGCCACACTGGATTAAGGTCCACCTTCATTCAGTTTGACCTCACCTTAACTAATAGCGTCAACAAAAGTCCTATTTACAAATGGATTCACACCCACAGGACTAGGATTAGGACTTGAACACGTCTTCTGTGGGAAACATGAGTCAATCCCCAACAATATCTATCTCCTGGAAGAGAAGATCATTTATATTACCTAGGATATGGTATGTCTTTTTAAATGGCAGATCCAGTTTTTATTTCAGGAAAGTTTGTTTTATTACATTTTGAAAATTCTTTTCTGTTCTATTTTTTTGGCTCTTGTCCTCAGATATCCCTATCAGTATATTTGAGGAACTTACAAGGTCTACTTTAAATTCTTGTTTCTCTTTTAAATCTTTTGGTGGAACATCATGTTGTTTGTAATTTATTTGAGCCTCTGGAGGACTATATGTTCAGACTCATCCTCTTTTGGTTAATTTAGCTTTTGATGTATGCTTTTTAACTGATTTTGTTTTATTCTTTTTTGCAAAATATTATGTACAGATCATTTCTGCTTAATTTTCTTCATTGAACAGGGACAGACAAAGGATGTTGTTTGTGGGGAAAAGTTTGAGAGGAGTGAACCAGGGAATTCATTTCTACTCAGTCTTTTGGCATGTTTCATAAAACATACAAATATGCCTCCCTATGACTTCCAACAATTTATCCAAATTCTTTTCTTCTCCCCTCAGCTTTCCATTAGAGATATTGGTAAGAGCCCAAGTTCTCTGGTGTGATGGTTATGTCCAGGTGTCACCTTGGCCAGGTGATGGTGTCCAGATGTCTGGTCAAGCAAGCACTGGCCTAACTGTTACTGCAAGGACATTTTATGGCTGGTTACTAAATCAGAAGGCTGGTTGATTAAATCATCAGTCAGTTGATTGCATCTGTAGCTGATTATATCTACAATCAACTAAGGGAGTGTCTTCCTCAATGAGAAAATACAATCAGTTGGATTTAATACAGTCAGTTGAAGACTTTTAAGGGACAAGAGAGAACTTTCACTTATTCAGTCAGCCTCTCCGGGGAGTTCATTGAAGACCTTTATTGGCCTTGCCAGCTTATGGCCTGCCCTGCAGTGTTTGGACTCATGCATGCCCATAGTTGCATGAGACACTTTATAAACTCTCATATTTACAGATATCTTCTATTGGTTCTGTTTCCCTAGAGAACCCTGACTAAAAATATATCTGGTTTTCAATATGGCCGTATAATATTATTTCCCTCTTTCCCCTCAAACATCCCCTGGAGCTGGGAAGTAAAGTGTGAGACAACAACGTGGCATATATTCAGTTTCAGGTGTTTCTAGGGTATTTCCAATTTATTCTCTGCCTTCTCCATGTCCTTCCAAACCCTTAGATCATGTCCTTATAATTAAAGAAACTTTGGACTTGTCTTAGTACAGAAAACATGTGTATCCTGCTTGAGATTCAAGAAACAAAAGGCAACTAGAAACTCTAGGAATAGCAAAGAGCCTTCAAGAAAGTCAGGGTTCAAATGTGAATCAAATTAAAATATGGTCTGATGAGCAGTAAAGGAATGTAGCTTGTCTTTTACCTTAGAAACATTCTGCTTTGTGTACACTCAACCACATTACTTGGCTCAGGGGTGAAAAGGACTTACTTTGTCATAATCTTGCTGAGGGTGTCTATTGGTTTTGAACTCTTAAATCAACTTACAATGAAACTTAATTATGGTGTAGAATATAAAATAAATGTTATCTCTCCTTAAAAAGATCTAATTAACTGTTGTTTCAGGAAGTGGGTTTAGAAATAGAGGTGAATCAAGAGGTACTATATAAATTTGATAGAAAAAAATATATATATTTAACTATATTATTTATATTTATATGGTAACTAATGGAAGTACTAAAAATCATGATATAACTATCAGAAATTGGGAAGAGGCAGAAGAGAGGGGAAGAGTTTAATTGAGCTGAATTTTAAATTTTAAAATCAAAGATTTCATTTTAAAATGAAAGAAATAGCAGAATAGGCTTATTATTTAGTGTTTTGGTGGCAACCATCAGAGCTTCAACAGAAAGAATTGAAAGCACTTAGGAAGAGGGACTCAGGGTTCACAGGGACTATTATTTTTCATTGTGCACGCAGCTTGTTTTGCAGAAGATCCACATATCAAATGGGACTCACCACATGGGCCCAAGGTGGGGTGTCAGTGATAGATCTATACCTCATTGGGGTGTGCCACATTCTCAGCATGGACCAGAACCTGCCACAAAGCTTCCACCTGAGACAAGTGTCTGTTTCCTAAGTTTTATTACAAGTCAAAGAAAGATCCAAGTTGACTTGCTGAGTGTTCAGTGCTTATTTCTGCACATGCACACTCAGGAATGTGGTGGACTCCTTGCCCTCCCTTGTTCACCACTCCTGGTCCCTGTTCCTGCCACTTAATGAAAGACACATTGATTGACAGTCAGTGGGGGAGGAGCTTATGTTTGGTCTACTTAATAACTCAGTTCACTAAGGGCCTACATGGGAGGGTTCTGTGTGTTATATACCTGCAGAATCCAGAAGCATTTGCAGGCTGGAAAGCAGTAAGATCCTGGGCCACTGCTTGGCTACCTAAGAGTCTAGACCCTGCTACAGGGCTCACCTGGGGGCCATCTTTCTAGGGCCTCTTCAACCACTTCATTGGAAAGTCTCTTGTGGTGATTGTGAAATATGGACCCAAATTATTGATGCTCCTCCTGAGAAGAAACAGGGTCTGTGAACCGTCTCCTAAAATCTGGACTGCCTACCGTGACTCAACAGAAATGAACAGAATGCACTGGAAGGGCACAGTGTGACTTGAAGCAGTAGGTGGGAAAAGGGCAGGTGGCTTCCATTTGGTTCTCTTGGGATGTTCACACTGGGGGGAAGCCAGATGCCCCATAAGAAGTCCAGCTACCCCAAGACCACCATGTTGGAGAGGTGACACACATCAATGGTCAGCCATTGAGCGAGCTGCCTTAGACACCCAGCACACTTGAGCTCTCAGAGGATGGCCAACCCAGTCAATGGGTGATTGCAACTTCAAGAAAAAACAAACTTAGAATTGCCTATTTTAGCCCTTCCCAAATACCTGACCTACAAAATTGTGAACAAAACTGGTGTTGTTTTTAGCCACTGTTCAGGGGTAATTTATTATGCATTGATAGTAACTAGAACAACTGTCAGCCCCCAAAAGAGTTACCAGAATCTCTCTCATTTGTGTTAGGAAGTCTGTACCCTTCATTTCTCACAGTAACCCTAACTTCCTCAGGGTTGTATGGTGTGGCTCAAAGAGGGTGCCTATATAAAAAGCTTTGTGCATTAACATTGCAAGATATCATCACACAAGTATAATGTCAGAGAAAATGAAACACTACAAATATGCAAGTTACCTTTTCATAATTATTGAGTTTTTCAAATAGCAAAGCTTAAGAATACTCTTGATTTCATACCTGTGATAATTAGAAGCTGTAGGTACCCCAGAAAGGATCATGTTCTTAAAGTAATCCCTTCCTGTGGGTGTGGGTCTACAGTGGGTGCGGACACAATGCAAGTAGAATCTTTCAGTAAGTAGGATTTTTCTTTTGGAATTTTTGAAATCTTTTTTTTAATTGTAGAATATGACATACATACATAGAAGTGACAACTTTCCAAATGCAATATAACAAGTATTTAGAACACAAATTTCAAAGAACGTTATGGATTACAGTCCCACAGTTTCAGTTATTTCCTTACTGTAAAATATAACATATATGCAGAAAGGTAGTATGATTTAACAAGTAATTACACAGGAAATTTCCAAAAATGTTATGAGTTAACAGTACCAAAGTTTCAATTATTTCCTTATTGTGAAACATAGCATGTACATAAAAAGTGATAACTTGCAAATTACAATTTAATAAGCAGCTATAGAACAACTTTCAAAAGATGCTATGGTCTGAATAATTTTACTGGACTCCTTTGTAAGAGGATAAAAGACAGAAAGAAGGCACAGAAAAAAAGCCCCAGAGAAGCTGAGAGAGAAAAGCCAGAAGCTGAAGGCAATGAAACCCAGGAGGGAAGGACCAGCAATCTCACGTTGCAGAGCAGCTAGGATTGCCGGAAGCCAGTCTTTGGGGAGAAAGCATCGCCTTTTGATGCCTTGATTTGGACATTTTCAGGGCCTAAGAAAGGCAAGTTTGTAAATTAATAAATCTCCATTGTAAAAGCCAACCCATTTCTGATATATTGCATTTTGTCACCTTTAGCAAACCAAAACAAAGAGAAGGGAAGTGTACCTGAGACTGGCACTGTGGACAGAGAAAAAGGGGTCTTCTCCTCCTTCACCTCCCTCCTCCCTTTCCCCCTCCGTTCTCTGTCTCACTTGGTCCCCCTGTGTCTGTCTGGCTCTCAATCCTTCTTCTTCCTTGGAGCATCAATCCTCATGATTCATTTTCCCCCAGTCTCTTGATTTCTCCAGGGGACAAAAGAAGTGAACTGGGCTCCTTTGCAGAGACAGCTGAGCACCAAGGGATCCCAGGCTCCCACTTGTGAATCACTGTACTGTGAGAGGGCTCATCTCCTGAGGAAACTGCTGTTGGGATCATTACCTGAGTGATTAGGGGTTTCCACCTAATTCTCAGGCTCTCTGTGTGCTATGCATGTCTCGAAGCACCAGGCAGTGGAGGAACTAATCAGTGCTTAATTGCTGATCATGAACTCCAAAGAATAAGGAAGAAAGAGAAGGGAAAGCCACTGCCCTCATTATTTCAACTTTCCCTGCACTGCTCCCAATTGCACAGTAAGTCACCCCATTTCATAGCTGCTGCTGAAACATCTGTGTGGGCCTTGGAGTCATTGAATTTCAAGAAACCTTTAAAATCAGGTCCTCTGAGAAACAGATTATCTGCTTTATGCAGATGCAATTAAAGAAGCTAATTTCTTAATTTTGAAGCACACAAGATGTATGCAAGTTAATAGCTTCGTGGCATTTGGGCTCCAAACAGAACCAGAGGCTTGCTGTTCAACTTGTAATAACCTGTGGGACAAAACTGAATGCTTATATAAATTGGAAACCTCACTTTCATCTGATGTTTTCTTCCCAAACAATTGCTTCCTGATGGGAGGAAGTCTATCTTTAATCCTGTAAATGTTCAAATGCCTTTTGTTTGCTCTGCATCTGGTTGTGGCATTTATTAGGGGGTGTAAAAGATAAAATAGAAACAGGCTTCTGGGACAGCCCAATGACAGCGAAACTCAGGGCTTGCCAAGCACCATGGATGTGCTGACCTCAGTCTCAGTACACGACTTCTGGATGCTCTATTTCCTGGGCTTTCCCTTGCACCTGGCACACTGGTGCAACTGACAGCTGAGAGAAGTCAACCTTATCATACTAATCACAGTCTTGCAGTTTACAAGTGGCTCTGCTCCTTTTGCTGTATCCTGCAAGCTCTCTTTGCAAGTGTGTGGCATGTTAATAGAATGGCCTGGGAACCACAATCTCCCTGAGATGCCACATGATCCTAAGGGATCCAGCAGCCACGAAATTCAGCCACGAGCTCTGGGCTTCCATGTGAGAGTGATCCTGGCACTGACAAAACTTGAGCAATGGTTCTTGTGGCTGCAAAAAGTACCCATCTGATTCATCGTCCCTTGCAGTTTGACAGGCATGCAAACCAGGAGAGATCCACTAAGAATCTCACCTGGGCTGGAAAAGGAACAAATGTAATGGGAGCAGAAAACACTGTCCTTAAGAGAGCAATGGGGGCAGTTAATAGTTAATGGGTGCAGAGTTTCTGTTTTGGGGTGACGGAAAATTTTGGTGATGGATGGTGGTGATGGCAGCACAACACTGTGAATGTAATTAACACCACTGAATTGTATACTTGAAAGTGGTTAAAAGAGGAAATTTTATGTTGTGTAGATGCTACTAGAATAAAAATTTTTAAAAACCAACTTACCAAACTGTACAACACAAAGAGTGAACCCTAATGTATTATGGACTTCAGTTAATAACATAATTATAATAATATTGGTTCATCAACTGTAACAAGGATTCCCCGCTAATGCAAAATATTAACAATAAGGAAAACTGTGGATGGGTGATGGGAGCTCTGTACTTTATGCATGATTTTTCTATAAGCCTGCAATTGTTCTAACAAAAAATGAAATGAAGTTTTAATAAGGAGAAAAAAAAGGGTGACTGTTTATTGTTTGGGCCTGGAAGACAGGCCTAGATGGTTATATGTTTATTAAGAAAAAAAAAATCCACTGGAGATGCTCAGAGAAAGCAAGCAAGCAAGCAAGCAAGCAAGCAAGAAAGAAACAATATTGCAACAGAGCCGGATAGAAATCTCAGACAATCAGTTAGCTGATGTGTAACTTTAGAGAAGTTGCTTAGTGTCTGTAAGACTCATTTCCTCTACAAAATGGGCATATTATTGGTATCTGCCTTTTAGGGACATGCACTTTGCATGACGGGGCATATGAAACATCATAAATATTTGCTTAAAATAGGATTTGTTTGAGTTTTGTCACCTAGAAGCAGACCTTGAGGAAAGGAACTGAGTGCAAAAAGTCAATGTAGGCAATGCCTAGAGAGACCAAGATGGAGACTGGTGGGCAGCCATGGAGCTGTCCACTGAGCTTGTCCTTCAAGCCATTTAGCTGCAAGGAGGGCAGTTTCTGATGCCTCCAGCTGCCACCCTGCAGGGTCTCACTGCCTCTGCTTTTGAGCTGAGGCACACTCCTCCCAGGCAGTCATTAGCCAATGACTGAGCACAGCCTGGGAACCAGGACCCAACCACATCTTCCCAATAGGGAGGACTCTTTAATGTGCAATCTCTGCTCCAGAATCCTTCAGTGGGCTGGCTGAGACTTTCCCAGAGTTACCCCACAGCTCAAGGCACTGCCCAATCCTGATACAACCCCACATTTTCTTTTGTAGACGTCAGGTCTTCATTGCAGCTGAAAGCTTTTCCTGCCCAGTTATGCTTCTTCCCCCTTTTTTTTTCTTTCACAGGCATTACCCCCAATAAACTGCTTACACTCTTCACTCCCTCTTAGTGTCTGCTTCCTGTGACCAAAATAACACAACGGGAAAATGAGACAGAGAAGGAAGGGTGCTGGTTCGTGAACAGGTCACTGCTGTGGGAAGCTCGTGTCCAGTGTGGGATCTCCTGGGAGATGGTATGGGACACATCTGGAGTTGCCCCAAAGGGGGAAGAAGAAGATGTGTTTCTCCTCCACCTTCCATCTAACTTGGCTGAAGGCTCTACCTTGGGCATTAAGTTCTGGTGCTTCCTGACTGCTCAAGGGAGTGGAGAGAGAATGCCCTTAGTGGAAAGCTGCAGGTGTATACAGAAGGCATTTATGAGCTGCCTCAGGGAACAAGAAGAGTCCAGGGGATATGGCTAGGGCTTTGAGAGCATTTGCTACAGAGGTTTATTCTTTGTCTAATCATTTCCCATTTGTTGTACAAGTGGAAGAGCAGCAAGAGACAGGGGATGGGGAGATGTCAGAGAAGCACCAGCTTTAAGGGACAGCCCCAGTATTGCCATATGTCTTAGTCTGCCAGAGCTGCTGTGACAAATACCACACAATGGGTTGGCTTAAACAACAGGAATCGATTGGCTCACAGTTTCAGAGTTCAGAAGGCATTGCTTCCTCCTGGAGTCAGTATCTTCTGGCTGACTGGCAATCTGTGAGATTCCTTGGCTTTCCTGTCACATGACAATGTCCTCTCTTTTTGCTAGCAGGTCATGCTGACTTCCTGCTTCAGCTCCTCCCCATGGCTTTCTCTCTACAAGGCCTCCAGTAACAGGATTAAGGCCCACCCTGCTTCAGGTGGCCACACCTTAACTGAAAAGTTCATCTCCTGAAGGTCCTATTGACAATGGGTTCACACCCACAGGAATGAATTAGGATTAAGAACATGCTTTTTCTGGGTTATATAGCTCAATCTGTCTCTCCAAATAAATTCCTGGGGCTGCCTCTGACCCTGTGTCCACCTGCCTCTGACCCTTTAAGCCTAACCTCAGCTCTGCCACCAAATTGGTAGTATACTGAGCACTTTCACCTGTGTTTCCACACTCTGATCTTATAAAGGGTATCAGGGAAAAGCTCTGGACCTTCTGATTCCTTCACTGAAGGCATTTTCAACTTCTCATCCTTATTAGAAGAAGCCATGAAAACCCTGCTGATTCGTACCCTAATTAAGGGACCAGCCAGAATAAATCAGCAGTGCTCCAAGGAAAACCCCCAAGAATTTTGGGCCAAAGTCAAGGCTGAATTTTGGCACTACCAGGCAAGAACTTCCTGATGGTGACTCTGCAGCTCTGTCAAAGTTTAGGCAGGTGTCAGGAAGACAGTCAGCTGCACAGAGAACCTCAGAGAAGAGAACAGAAACCCACACCAACAAGTTAACATCACACATCCAAGGTGCTGGTATTTATAAAGTCATGTGGAATCCACTGATGCAAATATAAACATTTGGGGGAATCTTAGGAAGATTTGGACCTGTTCTGCCTCCTTAGACCTGCCCCAACTAACCATGGCCATCACCAGCCAGGACCAAGGCCCTATTATCTGCCAAAGAATCAGCCATGAAAGGGTTAGAAATTCCCTTCTCACACCCATCATTTGACCAGGCAGCTCACCCATCCCAACTGCCTGAGTCCTTCGAAACTGTCACCTTTGCTGTAGACCTCAGTCTGGGTTAAAGTCAAGTTGTTGTCCAGCTCTTTGGGGCTAGCCTAAGTCCTTACACCTAGAAGTCATCCAGCTGGGACACCTGGCCCATCTGCCTGGCTCTCACCAGTCCTGCTTCCTGTGGCTGAGTCTTGTTTCTAGGTCTACGGAAGCTACCCCACATCCTTGCACTGACCTTGGGAGTGCACACCTGTATATTAATTTTGTTGTCCTGAATTTCCTCTAAACATCTCTGGTAGCTATTTCTGCTCTTTCCACGGAAGGTCTTCAGCTTCAGCATGCCTTTAAATTATTTTCTGAATAAGGCATGGTCTAAACACCTCAAAGAAAAAAATCTAAATCTGCCTTGACTTGGATCCCCCCAAAAGCAGAACCCAAGCTAAGGATGTAGGTAGCTAACTGGGAAGATGTTCTCTGAAAGAACAGGTAGGGGGAAACTAACACTAATGAAATCAGGAGACAGCGTTTTTTTAAAAAAAAAATTGTGGATGCTGATGGCAAACTAGCAGTCAATAAGGAAAGAAAAGAGGGACTGATGAGCAATTTTACTTCATGCATATAATAAAGGGTGTCAAAACAAACTATGCCGCTGGAAAATGAAATACTCTTCTGTACTCTCCCTATCATAATTGGTTCACTTTAGCAGCCACATTTGGGAAGGGAATGAGTTTAACTTTAGTGGCTATGTCAATTTCTGTGAAATAAATTAGGCTCCTAAATCAGCAAGCTTTGTGGTCCTTTGCAGGACTTCAGAATATAAATGAAACCTATTTCTCTTCCAAGATGATCTGGGTTAAAAAGCAATAACCTACAGGAAATATATGGACCTTTCATGAAATGACTTTCTGGGATATCATTCTAGAGTTATTAGAGGGGCAGCAGATCTGTGATTTAGCACCATGGTAATGCTCAGTGATTGAGCTCCAAGCAAAGCAAGTTGAATGGTGATCCTGACTGTGGGAGAAGCAATGAGGATGATAGACAGGAGGTGGGTTTTGGGGGGAGTTTTACAGAAAAGAGCTAAAGGGGTCTCTCCTGTCTCACCAACAAGTATCATTGACTATTTGCAGGAGTTTGCAAAAGACAAAATTTATAAAGCATAAGAAGTTTTCCTAGCTTTGATTGCACCTGACCCCAGGAGTGTGCAATTTGTTGGGAACATAGAAAGAGCAGTCACTGATGGTGTTTCCTTCTCAGCCAACAGCACAGACCATCGAGGAAGGTTCATGTAGCAATGGCATATGAATGCCTGCTCTTTTGTCCTGCTGGTTTAATATTCAGAACAGTTACCAAAGAATGTGTGGGGACTTTAATAAGGTTCTGTTTAAGGAATTCTTGGATGATTGGGCTGAAAGACAATGGAAAATGAAGGTGGCATGCATTGCTTCATTTATTTTTGGAATCTCTGCCTGTGTGGGTTTATGAAGATTGGACTATTAGAATATTTTAGCTGGAAGAGAACACAGAGTTCACCTAATTCAAATTGCTCACAACCTGAAAGTGAATTACACCCCCAAACTCTTCATAGCTAAAAGGAGCAATTCAGACCACCTTTCCAAATTCTCAGAAAAAAATGGTGCTTGCAACTCACAGCAGTCCTGCTGAGCTGTACTGAGGAAGCTGTAGGGTTGACTGCTGACAGGTGTGAAGCAGGTACCTACCCCTCACCTGCTCTGTTTTCTTCGACACAGCCACTGGGATGACCGGTCCTTAGGAGCCAGGCCTGGCCAGGAATTACACTGGATGGGGGCCGACAACATTCCTTTAATCCAGCCCCCTCCAAGTCTTGTGGAAGCCCATGGAAAAAAGCAATGGTGAGAAAGTTTGGAATCCATTCCTGTATTTGGGGAAGTGAGAAGGAGGCCAACTACTTTTGTTATTGTCACTAAAGGACAGTTAGAAACTGTTTAATGTACTTTATTTATTTGCCACATTAATCTTTGTAGAGACCCAGGAGGTACAAAGTATGCACCCTGTTTACCAGATAATTAGAAGTCCCTATGAATAGGCAAATAAGTTTTTTAATATATATTAATGTAAGTTAGTCCATTTAAAAATATATAATAGCCCAATTTATTTATTTAAAATGAAGGTCTTTAAGGTATCTAGCATTCTAATAAAGAGCCATAAGCATTATTTTCATTTTTCTTTGAGGATTTTGGTGCAAGGTGTTACCGGGGCCAGAAATGACTTGAAAAGCTGGGTGCATCAACAAAACAAATGCTGAAAAGTAAAAAACAAAACAAAACAAAACAAAACAGTAACCTATCCTTGTATTTAACCATAGTTCATGGGAAGTTGGAATATTAAATGTAGCTCTCAAAATGGTGGAAAGATTGGACATGGAAAAAGAAAACAGCAGCAGGTCAAACTGGAGCAGATGTATTTGAGGAGGCAACAGTTTTGCTCTGCAATAACAGACATCATGAGAGAATAGAAGGAGCAAGGAGCCTTAACACGCAGTATCCATGGGCAGGGTCTGGACAAAGCACTTTGGGGACCAGAGACCGGAGAGGGAAAAGGTAGACAGGGTCAGGCTTGGCAAATGGGTCAAAAATCTGGGTGCTGGCCCCCTGGGGCCTTTGCAGCCTGTGTCTTGCCATCCATGGTAAGTAGTAGGTACAGAGAAAGTCCATGGAAGAGCTGGGATAGGGGATCAGAGACTTCAGTGCGACATATGCACAGAAGGAATGTTTATGTCAAGAAGCCAAATGATAAAGCCACAGATAAAATAAGCATGAGCTGGTTTCTTAAATTCTGATTTGCTAGTGAGTAAATAAGAGTAAAGTAAAATGTGAAATGTGTGCAGAGTAAATATGCAACAAGGAAGAGGATGCACAATTTACACAGTGAGTAATAAACTCTGTGCTTCCCTTACTTCCAAGAAGAGTCCCAAAAAGGGTTTGGACAAAGTGATGAAGCAGAGTGGCACACAGTGAGTAAGAGAAGTTGAAAGGCCCCACGCCTGCCCTGAGCACACAGGCAACTCACTCAGAATGGGAATTTCCTAAAGTCCTTATGAATGGGGTTTCAGGAAACTGCAGCCCTATCCTAAACCTCCCAGATTCCTCAGAAATCTGGCCTGAAATACTATAATATCTCCCTGAAAATCAGGATAAAGCTGGCTATGGATACTGCCCCTGCTGCTCCCATTCTATATGCAGAGTCAACTCAAGTGTATCTTCTTTGTCAACTAAAGGGGAAGACTCCACAATCCCGATCCTAAGTCTACTGCACTGGCCATCGCAGCCAGGATCATCCTGGAAAACACAGGAAGTAAGAAAGAATGCCCTTCCCTGTCTGGTCCCACAGTAGGGCCGGCCTTGAGACAATATGCATGGGATTTGGAAGGCCTGAGGGGAGCAGCAGCCACTAAACTCTGAAGGTGGGTGCAGAACCCCAGATGAGATTAAAATATCATTTGTCCCTTACACACTGGAGCACAGCGATGGGGTGGGTCAGCAGCCTGCCCCAGCTCCTCCAGCTCCTGCAGGGTTTTCTTTTTCAATTTCTCCAGGCCTGGGCCAGGGAGTGTGCAGCTCCTAGGCTAAAGGCACCAGCTCCTTCTCCAAAAGGCACATGACATCCTGACTGTAAGTTGTGAGATGCAGGCATGGCTTCCACTTTGTCCTTACGGCATCACCCCATGGCTCCAGCTTGCCCTTGCTCTCTTCCATTTCATGTTCAACTTCTTCCCTGGCTCCTGGTCTCCCATTACCAGACACAGAGGCAACAGCCTTCCATGGTCTTCTCCACCAGCTCCCTCGATTGCAGAGGGTGTAAGCCCTGTGATAAGCCATTTCACTCATGGTGGTTCTGCTTCTCACATCACACCTTAACTGTCACATTGTGATTATATGACACACAAGGGTCTTCATTGCACAGTTGTCACTTGTTTTTTTTCTAATTGTTACTTTACATGGTTGAATGAAAAGAAAATTCAACCAACTTTCCAAATGATTTGAAATGCCTACATTTGGCATTTCAGAGACCACGTTGCCAGGCATTTTACCGGCTGTAACAACTTCTTGCTATATGCCTTGTATTGTATTGATTCAGCGTTACTGAAGAGAAGAATTGTCCTGTAAGCAAAGAACCACATCAAAGAACTCGGTGCCTTGCACTTCTATTCCAACCCACCGACTGACACCAATCCCACACTCTGCTATGGCCCTGTAGCCCTCACAAGCTCAGTGAGGAAGGCCCTATCAGAAAGTTTTGCTTGGTTAAAGTTGGCAGCATTCCCAGGCCTCCCAGCCTCTTTGGTGACCCCAGTGGCCTCCAGATTCCCAGGTTCAAGAGCAAAGAGGTGTCCATGATCAACATCTGAGTACTTTCCTGCTATCTAATCACCTTCTGAGATAGCCAGAAATCACTAGCCTTGTTTCCAGTGTCTTCTGTTCCTTGATATATATGTTAGCTTTTGCTGAATGCCAAACCACCCAAAAAAGTAGTGGCTTAAAACAACAGCCATTTTCTCTTTTGGCTCAAGACTCTGTGAACTGGCAGTTTGGGCTGGACTTGGCTGGGCTATTCTTCTTGGTGGCCCTTACTGAGACCACTAATGCATCTGTGGCCAGCTTCTGGTCAGGTAGACAATCCACCTCTGGCAGTTGGCTAGCCATTGGCTATTGGGGGGACTGGCTCACATTATCTTCCGTTGTCCAACAGGCTGGCCTGGCTTCTTTACAAGGTGGCAGTGATAGGGGTCCCAAGAGCAGCAAGAAAGGGTGAATCCCAATGCACAAGCACTTCTCAAGTTTCATCACACTTGTTATTGCCCCATTGGCAAAGCAAGCCACATGACCAAACAAGAGCCAGCAGAGGATGGGACTGTTAAAGGATATGGACACAGGTGGCATGAAAAATCAGGAGACATTGCTGCCTTGATCCACATTTAGTTATATTGGGTTGCCACTGCTTCCACTACTCCAAATAGCTCCTGGACAACTCTTCATTCAGTCTGTACCATAACTGCTAACCGCCCTCTTAATCTCCTCACATCCTCCCATTCATTCCCCATAATTCTGCTAGAATGTCACAAAGGTCAATCTAATCAAATGTTTGTTCTGCTTAAAGTGTACAGAGCACTTACTGCCCTTTCCCAAGCAAAGCATGCAAAATCATTTATTATGTCCCTCAGCAACACTTCTAGTGTAAACCATAGCCTTCACCACTGTGGCCCTCCAATACAGACACATGCACACACACACACACTACAAATCACAAACACACATCAGACACACACATCATACATCATACACAAATTTGCACATACCACACACATGCATCACGCGTGCATCATACATCATAGACAAATACACGTACCACACACACACCACACATGCATCACACACATATGTACATGCACATCACAAATCACTCACATGTACACATACATCCATACATCAAACATACAATTCACACACACACACACACACACACACACACCACACCATGTATTTCAGCCCCCTAAGCAGTTCCAGATGTCCCACTGTTCCCTCAGGATGCCATGAGTCCACATTGGATGGGTGACCAGCTGAGTCCAAGCCTGACAGGTGATTACTAGAATGACAGATGACTACTTAAGTCCATGCCTGATGGATGTGCACCTGAGTCCACGCCTGACAGCTGATCCCTGAGGCCAGGCCTGATGAGTGACTGCCTGGGTCTGTGCCTGACAGATGAAAACCTGAGTCCATGTCTGATGGATGGACACCTGGGGCCATGCCTGACAGGTGACCACCTAAGTCTATGCCTGATGGATGGACACCTGGGGCCATGCCTGACAGGTGACCACCTGAGCCTATGCCTGATGGATGGACACTTGGGTCCATGCCTGAGGGGTGACCACCTGAGGCCGTGTCTGACAGGTAATCACTTGAGTATGTGCCTGTGACTACTTGACAGTCGACTGACACATAAACCAAATGAGGGCTCCAGTGTCAGCCTATGTTTTTAATATTACCAAAACTCAGTTCCTTCATTATTTCTAGATTTAAAAATGAAACTAAAATTATAATGTACATTTCCATAACCTTGATGGATTTTCTTGCAAACTCCTGGGACCGCTGATCTGGACAAAATGCAACCAAATGGAGCAGAAACAAAAACTCTTGCCTTTAAAAAGAAAAAGTTTTTAGAGGAATAAGAACTTTATCCACAGTGTACGCTTTCCTACACAGACATGCAGGACAAAAGGTGCAGATTTCATTTCAGTCAAGATAATGTGTGTGGATCACCAATGGGTGCCAGTGACCATGGCAAGAGGGACTAATCAGGACAGAAGGCAAGGGGAACAGCCCTTTGGAAACTGAAATCACACAGTCTGGTCCAGGGTTTACGTGAAAGGGTCAGAGACATGATAGGATCAAATCACCATTGACAAACTCAGACTATTAGTTCTAGAGAAAAGAAATTTCAGGTATGTCCTTCAGTGAGCTCAAGTCTTCATTTTAGAGACAAATCAAGAAACTGATGCCAAGGAAATTGATGTTGTGTTAAAAAGTTGCATAGTTAGTTCTCAAGTGATGTTGTAGAAGAAGATGCAGAAAATATGTGATTTACAGTATGAAGTGAAAGGTTCAGGTTGAAAGTCCATTAAGCCATAATAGACACAGCTCTGCAAATCCTTAAATCTTCTTCCACCTTAACTTTCTTACCAAGATTCAAGAAAATGCAGTGACCTTAATGATAAAATGTTAGCTTAGAAGACATTGTCCAAAGAAGAATGGGGAGTAATGAACAAATACAGGAGATTACAAATAAACAGAATAAAGAGGTTATTTTTCTTTAGATGAGAATGCATGTTACCCTCCCTTCCTCCAGTGGAGGGCACAGGCTGGAGCTACTAAAGGGCACAGCCAGCAGCACCAGCAAAAGGCTTTCCCCAAATGCTCCAGCCTCTCCGTAACATCATAGAATGGGAATAGAGAAGGCTAGAGTGTCAAGGACAGGCTGGTTTGGAGGATAACTGATGACTCTCTGTGTCTATAAAGAGAGAAGAAAGAGCCAGTGCAGAAAGAATCACACTGAAGAAGGAAAGTCACAAAGAGAATTGAGTCAAATTGCAGAATGGAGTATGCCGTGGGGACGAGCAGAGACATGTTATGCTAGAGAGGAGGAGAAATGACTGCATTAGTGCCCAAAAGAGAAAGCAAACCATTTTCTGTGTATGAAAGACTGGGCAAAGGTGGAGGGTAAGGGGCATGTGGGAATGGTTGCCCAGACAGATGGAGGGGTCCAATCAGAGACAGGTATGCCAGGAAAGGGCCCTGGGCTGGGCATGGGAACTGTTAGGGAGCTCTGTGCTCCTCCACATCTTGTCTTCACTCTAGAGCATTAATTACTGGGTCACAAAATTAAAAGCAGGTGTAGTCAGGACTCCCAAAAACCTGTGACCAGGTAGAGCCTGAATCCTCCCCATTTGTCACTTGACTCTGCCCTTTTTGCTTAAGATCACGTCCATTCTTTCCTCCCACAAAAACACATCTGACTGTGTCCTCCCTCTTTCACCAGGCACTTACATGCTATGAACAGCATCCCTCTGGCCTTCTTCCTCATTTCCCTCTCCCCACTCAGCCATCAGAGTGAATCTTCTTAGATTTCCACTTCAATGATGTCTCTGTCTTTCAGAAAATTCTCAGACACTCCCAATGCCTTCTGAATTTGGTTCAAACCCTCGGCACCCAAGGACCACCAAGACTTTGCTCCAGGCGATGGGCCTCCCCTCACTCAGCCTCCTGTCCACTTGGACAACTCCCCATCCCTATCTCTGCAGCATTGTCCCTGCTTTCTCAATCCCACCCATAAGAAAGCCAGTGACTCACCTGTCTGATCACCCCCCTAGTCAAAAAGAACCCCTCATTCCTTAGGCCCCAAAAGTGCTTAGTTGCACCACTATTATGGGGTTATTTTGCCCCATTTTTCAATGCATGCATGGTGTGTTAGTTTTCCAGGGTTGATAACCACTGGACTTTATTGTCTCATGGTTTTGGAGGCTAGAAGTCCAAATTCAAAGTCTTGACAGGCTAGGCTTTCTCCCAGAGACTGTGGCATTCTGGTGACAGCTTGCCACCATCCTTGGGGCTCCTTGGCTTGCATCTCTGCCTCTGTCAATGGCAATCTCTCTCTCCTGGTGTCTGCTCCTCTGATTTCCACTGAATTCTGGCTCCTGCTGACTGACTATATCCAAATTTCCTCTGTCTTGTAAGGACTCCGGTTATGTGGATTAAGGCCAAACTTGACTCAATTTGTCCTCGTTGAAATAAGATCTTTGAATATCCTATTCACACCTTAATTAATAAGTTCACACCTTAATTAATAGTAACATCTTCCAAGGTCAGGTCCTATTCACCAATGAGTTCACACCAACAGGAATGGGGAGGAAGACTTGAACACATCTTTTATGGGGGACACAATTCAACCCACAGTAGAAAGTATGTGTACACATTTTTCCAGAGTATGAACTTCCCCAAAGAAAAGTTGGTTTCCCCAGTCAATCCTCCTCTCCAGAAAGATTTCCAGATTTCTCAGACTTCTGCCTTCATCACAGCACATCATGACCCCCAGTGACATATTTTCCCTGGAAGTGGGGCTCTCCACCTGTCTAGGCATCTATTTCCTGCGGTGATGCACCATAGTACAGACCAGTAGTGAGACGTGGGCCCCAAAGAGAAGCTGCTGTAGGGGAGGGCAAAGTTTCTGGCACTGTGTCTCCTTGGTGTGTCCTAACCTGTTGGTGGCTGCAGAGTTGGTTTGTTCACAGGGCCACTCTCCCCACACCAGAGTCACCGCAGGGGTGAGATTTTGGGGTAACATGGAAGTATGAGAAAGGATATTTGTACCAAGGAGCCCTAGAAGGTGGACTCATTGGGGCTGGTTGGGTTGAGCATCTTTCTGAGATCCAAAGGGTTTGAATGAATATGTTTTTAGTTTGCTGTAAAGTTTGCTCCAATCTCTCTGTCTAGGAAATAGGATAGGCATTAGTGGAGCTCAGCATATTGTATCGACAGTGTTAGTGAGTTATGAAAGGAAGTGCTTTCCAATTATTCCATTTATCCTGCCTACTTAATATGCATTATTATAATTATTCCACTCACAGTGCATATTCAAAAAAACATGCTTATTGCCAGTCCTGCCTTACACAGCACTGCAACTCTGCCACCAAAGCATGTTGAAGGCATGGATGTGCACATGTGGCGAGTGCCCAGTGAGTGAGTGAGAATGACAGAGTCCATTGTCCGCCTTCCAAGCTGTGCCCTAAATGGTTAAGGAAATGGCAGCTCTGTATCCACCTCAGGGGCTGCAACTGACCCAGTCCCTCTCCCCAAGCCTTGGGCCACGTGGGGCTCCTGGTGAGAAGAAAGATGATCGAGTTTGAAATTGGTGTTGGTTCTGGTTCTGCTTCTCTTGTTCACCCTTTAAAGCATTAGCGTGGCAAACAAAGATGTGTGATGTCGGTCGGTAATCAAACCAGCCGCTGTGTCTGGGGGTCTCCAGTCTGCAGTTTAACACTGCAGTAGCCCCTCCAAATCTTGGCATTTCCACCCCTAGGTAGTGAAGTAGACTTCAAGTCACCCATGTGGGAGGACCCGCCTCCTTCAGGGGTAAGTTGCTGAAAGTACAGAGGTGCATTTAAGAGCCCACAACCCTGCCAAAGCTGATCTAGTTTGGCAGTTCAGCCCCTGGGCACACAGGGACTATGTTCTCTGTTGGCACACTTTTCTAGCCACCCAACCAAACACAGCAAATGAAGTTGGCCCCCAAAGGAGTCTCACACTAACATCTGGGAATGAACATTGAGAGGATGCCTTTAGGTGGATCCCAGAGTTGTCCCATTCATCTGCCAGGATGATCTGTGATTGAGTAAAGAGTCTCAGGACCTTGGCAAAAAAAGGAGCATATTAGCTCCCCATGAGATCTACAAATTCCCTGCACTGAAAATCAGCAACACAGAAGGCACCCACCTCCCGTCCCTGACCATATCTATTTACGGCATTTCCTAACTGCTGTAAATTATCTATCATCACACACAATCAGAGAAGGACTCAGATACATAGACAGTTGGGATTCTGCTAGACTGTTGCTGATTGAAAGCTAAAAAGATTCTGGGCAAAACGGCAGGGGAAAAATGCAAAAGGGCCACCATGAGGAGGTAACATAAAATGCTGTGGCTGGAATGCACAATGCATTTTGCTTTGACTGGAGAAAACCCCACTTCACTTGGCAGTAGAGAGACTTGTTTTTATAAAACATCTTGGTACAAAATAAAAGGAAACAAACACATGGCTTTTTGGTGGGTAGTAATGCTGACTTGCTTTGCTCAACATGGTAGCCACTAGCTAACATGGCTATTTAAATTTAAATTATTTAAAATGAAATCAATTTAACACTTCAGTTTCCAAGATGCACTGGCCTTATTTCAAGTGCACAGAGGCCAGCCTTGTCCACCCACAAAGGGGGAGCAGAAGTACACCCCAAACAAGAGTGAGAGTCCGAATGAATGCCGATCTAGAATCAGGCCTCTGAAGTTGAGTCCTGGTCCCTCATATCGTTGTCTGTGGGCATACAGGCCTAGGCCAGCCTCACTTTCCGTATCAGCCAAGTGGAAAGTCTAAAAACAAGCTCTTACTGCAGAGTTATTGCAGAATTAAATGGGATATGACATGCAAAATTGTTAGTGCAGTGTCTGGCATGTTGTAAGCACCCAATAAGTACCAGCTGAGCTGCTAATGTTCATTTCATTCAATCACACACCCATTACTAAGTGCCTACTGTATGCAAAGGTGCTTTTCCAGGTGCTGGGATACAACAGACAATGAAGAGAGACTCTCTGGCTTCATTAAGCTTACATTCTAGCAGGGAGAGTGAAATCAATAAGTAAACACTCAGTGGGATAATTGCAATGGGAAACAATAAAGCAGGAGGGTGAGATAAACAGGGAGCAGGTCTGACACATGGACTGGAAAGCAGAGACGGCTCGCTGAAGAGGTGGTAGTGAAGAAGGAGGTGGAGGAGGGACATGGGAATATTTGGGGGATGAGTGTTCCAGGCAGAAGGAGCAGCAAGTGCCAAGGCCCGAGACTGGAGCCTGGTGTGTTTGAGGAACAGTGAGGAAGAGGAGGCCAGTGTGGCTGTTTGAGAGAGTGCAGGGAAGGGTGGTTGGTGATGTGACCAATAATTAAGGGGAACCCAGGAGAGGTGAAGAGGTTGAACCTAGAAGATCAAAGTAAGGCTTCATTTACTCTCAAACGGTGGCCACCGTCGTGTTTGAGCAATGAGTCATGCACTTTAACTTCTGTTTCATCATGATAGCAGCATTATAGGCCACTCAACAAGTCCAAGCTCCTCACATACACTGACAACTCTGAGAGACAGACATTGTTATGAGGCTTGTTTTTCAGATGAAGGAATTGAAATACAGAAGTCTACATAAAATCTCCAAAGAAGCACTGCTGCTCAGGAGCCCCATGAACCCCACGGACTAAGTCCCAGGCACCCCAAGGATAGAGCCCCAGGTGTTCCATGCACTGAGCCCCAGGTGATCCATGGATGGAGCCTGAGGCAATCCATGGACTCAGTACAAGACATCACATGGACTGAGCCCCATGCACCCCATGGAATGAGTCCCAGGCGATCCATGGACTGAGCCTCAGGTACCCATGGACTAAGCCCTAGGTGAGCCATGGACTGAGCCCCAGGCGATCCAGGGACTGAGCACTAGGCATCCTACAGACTGAGCCCATGAACTCCACAGACTGAGGCCCAAGTAACCCATGGACTGAGCCCCAGGCAATCCATGGACTGAGCCCCAGGCACTCCACATAGATTAGAGGCTCAGGAGAGAAGAAGGAACTAGGGAAGGTGGTTAAGAAGAAATAAAGAGGTATGCTGAAAATGCAAAGAATGTGCTGTCTTTGGAGCTGAGTGAAGAGCAAACTTCATGAATCAACTGTGTCAGGGGGTCAAGTAAGATGAGGACTGAGACTGACCATTGGGTTTCACTCCATGGCAGTCACAGTGGCCTTAATGAGAGCAGTTTCTGTGACACGGTCCAGACCCAAGCCTGACTGGAATGGATTAAGACAATGTGGGTGGAAAGACTAAATTACCTTCTCCTGTGATGAACCAAGCCCAGGAGTCAAGCTGAACAAGTGCAAGTCCTGACTGTGACTTCTTAGTTCTTGACTTTGGGCAAGTTTTTTCACTCTCTCTGGGCCTGAATTTCCTCATCTGTAAATTAGAGATAATAATAAACTAATTTTTGTTAGGATTAATTGTGGCAACCAGCATCTGATTCATAATAATTGCTGAATAATGGAATTATTGTTATTATTAATATTTTTTCAGAGCACATATTTTCCTAAGATTGTTTCATGCCACGTGAGGGCAGAAATCAGGGCTGTTTTGGTCATAATGTCAATCAAAGTTAAATTCTCCAAATTGGACAGATAATAACGGACTCACATAGCCTTGCCTTGATGTTATTCCTGGTTGGGTGTGCTGTAATTCACACTACCCCAGGTCCTAGGGAATAGTTTTTAGAAGTCTTGGCTTCCGATGTCATCACTGCAGCCATTAAAGCAGCACACAGAGCCTTTCTTAGCTGCCCAAGAAAGAGGGAAGAAGCCGGGACGTCAGAACAGTAGGTGCCCCTCACGTATCAGCGGAAACCTTGTCTGAGCTCCTGGAACACTCGCTCTCGATTTTATCTTTTCTTAAACTATAGAAATCCATCCCTGCCCTTCAGGACACATGCAAGCCTCTCTCCATGCTGGTCATCTTGTAGCAAATCTTCTCCAGCTCATCAACAATTGCTTTATGCTTCGTTTCCTCAATTAGTCCTAGGAGTCTGGGGTTGGGTGATGTTCAGAGAAGAAATAAAAATGAAGGCAGATCAACAGGAGGGAAGATGAGGGGAGAGTTTACTAGTTCTCTAGGGCTGGAATTGGTGCTGACAGCTGATATCACTAGACTCATCCTTCCCTCTCCGCCAGTTGGAAATATGCTTCTCAGGCTGCCAGAAAATAAGGGGCATGAGGAAAGCTCATCTCCAGGGACAGCACAGAGCAAACTTATTGGTGAAGTTGCTAATGATTCAAAACAAATTAGATGACACTAGGGAAAGAATCAGAGGTTGCAGTGAGCATTTAGATATCCCCTAACTGCCATATATTGATCATTTAGTAGCTGCAAAGAAGCCAGCTCCATGTTAATCAAAGAATTGGTACTTGCAGGTAGAAAAAGAAGCCAGTAAAACAGGAGCTGGATGCAGGAATGCCCCTCTGTCTCTGTGTCTTAGTTCTTCACCAGAAAAAGGAGGTGATCAATGCAAGTAACAAAATACCAAGTCATGTCATGTGTAGATCAACAAGGAGCTGGCTGGCAATGAAGTGCTTCCATCGATATCAAGAAGATGAGTTTTATTTCATCAAGGCAGACTAAGATAAAAATTCTCTTTCTGTGGTGGAGAGAGCCTAAATTGTCTAGTTTAATTCTTGCCTGAGGAAGCAGAGATCAGGGCCACTTTCTGATACAGATGCTTTCTCTCTTGCCAAGGAGAACACAAACTTTCCAGCAGCCACAAGCACCAAGTTTGCCAGTCTCAGCCAGCATAAGGCACCACCAACAAAATTGTCCAGGATCAACCAAGGGCAGGTTGGGATAAATATCACCTCTTCAGTGATAGTTCTAAGGAGGGTTTTGGGGTACCCTTCATGATTAATAAATGCAAATCCTGCTAGGCTGCCTGGCCTCTGATCTCTGAACTGCTGGTGGTCATGTCCAGAATAGAGTCTTCAGTAGATTCTATTTCCCAAAGATGGTCCACCATTGTCTCCTTTTCTCCATGTTTTTCTTACAGTATGACTTTGACACTCCTTACATAAAGAGATCAGGCTTCTCTCTCTCCCTTTAAAACTGGCTAGACCTTTATGACTGCCTCCAGCAATAGAAAACAGTAAAGTGATGGCATGCGACTTGCAAGGCTAGATCATGACAATTGCATGCACTTCCGCTTTGCTCCCTTGGGATGTTACTCTTAGAATCCAGCTGCCACGCTGTGAGAAAACCCAAGCAGGACATGGGGAATCCCATATGGAGAGGATCCAAAACTCCAGGCCCACTTCCCTGGCTGACCTGACAGCCAACAGCCGGAACCTATTTTCAGTCACATCAGGGTGTCATCTTGAAAATGGATCCTACAGCCACAGTTGAGTGCCCCAACGGGTGTCACGTTGAACAGACACAAACTACCTCTACTAAATTGAAAATCATGAGCAAAACAAGTAATTATGGTTGTTTCAAGCCACTCCATTTTGGGTATGATTTGTTTACTAAAATAGATATGTAAAACAGAAGCATGACAAAAAAATGCCCACATTTTCTCATGTCATTGCTGCCATGCCTTGCCTTTACCTGGAGAAGGTAAAGGAGAAGACCTCATATACCAGATGAAGGCAAGAGGAACTAACAATTTACCCTTTGTCCTAATCAACAATTCCAAATATGGGAGATATTGTGAGGCTCCTTCCAAATTGGGGGGAGGGGGTGGTGGAGATGGGGGGCTGGTGATTGTTAAAGCACCATTAGGGCTACAGGAAACATTTGCCTGATGATTCTGACTCCAACATAATGTATATCCATATGAGCCTGAGTGAGTATAGCTGATGGATGTCCTCTACCTCCCATAGCTTCAATCTGTTAGAACCTCTCATTGGAGTCATTGTTTATAAAGTGACCCTCAGGACCCCTGGGGAAGAGAGGATTGGAGGATGGTCTCTCAGACATGCCTTCTCTGTACATGTACACCAAGATGCCACTGATGTGTTGTATCATCCCATTCATTTTCCAGCACAGATGTAGAGAACAGGATCTACCAAGGTGACATCTAATGTATGCATTTGATACCCCTTTATTAGACATCTATTGCTGCATAACACACCACCACAAAATTTGGTGGCTTAAAACAAGTATTCATTGAGCTAACAATTTTATGGGTTTGCAATTTTGGCTGAATTTGGTTGGGTGGTTCTTCTGCTGGTGTTGACATGGCTTACGGAACCATCTGTGGTCAGCTGGAGGATTGAGAGGTGGTTCAGTGATGGAGGATGGCCTCACTCACGTGTATGTTGGTTGGCTGGCTATGGGCTGGTGTGATGGTTGTGGGCTGGAAGGGTGGACCACGTGTCTCTCACTGTTGGAGGGATTAGCCTGAGCTTATTCACACGTTAGTCTCAGGGATCCACAAGCAGCAATGGAACAAGCCCCAAAACACAGACACTTATTTATAAGCCTCAGGACAAAGCAAGTCACATGGCCAACCCAGATCTAATGGGTGGAGAAATAAACTCTGTCTCTTGATAGGAGAATCATCAAGGTCAGATCACAGCAGTGTGGATGAATGTGGGGAAGAATACAGGGTTACAGGTTCAATCTTCCGTAATCTCCAGATGGAGTTTCTGGATTATTTCCAGCTCAGCTAAAAAGCCTTCGTGATGTCAGAAAATATCCTCAGCACTTTCAGAGTGGAAACCTCTACGCATAATGAAGGATTTTCACTATTTCTAGGAGATTGCTGGACATCACCACAAATTCTTCTCTGTTTCCCTGACATCAGACTTCCTGAAGGAAATGAATGGATTTCAGCTGATTCCTAGAGGCCAGCTGAGTACATTCCACTCACACCCTGCGCTCCCTGAGCAGGTTCAGACCTAGCCTTCTTTCTCTTCCATATCTCAAATGGGAGTAGGCTCCAGTGTAAATATCCTATCTAGACAAAGAAGTTGCCATCTTCCATTTCTGCCTTGAAGTCTTGGAGGTAAAACTTTAAAGGGACCCGGAAAAGATCAGCCATGCAGTTTAACCACCAGACCTTGGATTCTTTGCATTTTCTAAACACTTCAGGTTTTCCTTACTATGTAGACCAAACATTCAAAATTTCTGGGCAGGTGCTCTCTCTTCAATTCCTAAGGACGAGTAGCTGTAGTTCACCCCAGGATATCCTCTACTTGGAAAGCTGTGTGAACATTCAGCCTCACCCAGAGATAGACGCACTGAAGTGTGGGCTACAGACACCTACACAGGGGCATCTAGGTTGGACAGGGAGCAGTGGCCTAAAAGTGGCAGATTTCCCAGAAGGGAAAATGGTAGAACATTAAAGCAGGAGAGCCCACACTGGGGGTCACACATAGACCACAATACCTCAGCAGCCAGTACTGTGTATACAATTTGGGAGGACCATACTTGTGCTCCTATGTCAAGAGTAATACCCTTAATTAAGCAGACACCTCTCACCTGAGAACAGAAACCCTGGCAAAAAACAATCCTAGGCATCCCATGGGACAAGAGCACATCTCCTTGAGAGCTGTGACTTCTGGGATATGAGTAAGACCAATGAAGTTACAAACTCTTTTTGTCACACGTGCTTCTCCCATGGTATCTACCTGGATAAATTCATAGATGGAAACAAAGTGTCTAGCTTAAGACATTAGAAATTAAAAATTAAGCAAATGATTTTGGGTAGTGAAGGAAATCATAAGAATGCCAAAATGAATGATAGCAGAATTCATAATGTTCTCATGATCTGGTTCATGGAAAAACCACTGGCAAGTTTCATCAAGGTAAAAGGGAAACATACGAGAAAGCAAAACCAAAAAGCATGACAGTAAGAAAGAATATTGAGAGGATAATACTCATAACTTGTATCCAAATAAAACATAAAATATGGATGAAATTATTTTTCCCTAAGGAAAATATCAGTTAATATGATTTACTTAAAAGAAAAAACTAGTAGCAGTTATGGAAAGACGGTAATTTGAAGCTCATCCTTGACACCTTCAGTCTCTCAATTCTATCTCATCGGGGATTTCTTGGAGAGAGAACAAGTGTGGGGCTTTGTTCTTGAGAGAGGGGCAAATCTAAGGTGCTGTACCAGAAATTAAGGCTGCTCTATTACATTCTATCGGTTAAAGCTCTGACGAGTCCAGCCCAGATTCAGACAGAAGGGACCACATGAAGGTGTGTGCCTCATTCCCTGAGATAGACTGGGCAGCAGAAGTCTAAGAATATCTTCAGGAAGAAGCTGCCAATGCCCCTTTGAGGCCCTTCTGATCTTGATGACCACAGGGGATGAGCAGAACTTGAGGTTGGGCTAAATTATGCTCAGTCCCTGTGGTTGGAAGAGGCCATGGTTTGCACTTGGGAGCAGGGAAGCTTCTCCATGCCCTAAAATGGGGATAATGATTTGCCAGCTTGTTCCCTGAGCATCCTTCAGGACGGAAACTGATACACCTTCCTTTGCTGTTGGATCCATTCCTGCTCCAGAGGCTCTAAAAGCTTGAGGGGTCTGGCTGATGAGGGGACACACTAGAGCCAGCAGGCAAAAAGGGTTTCGACTCACTCAGGACACTCGGAGATATAAGAGATGAAACTCAAGGTGATGAACTTATTTGGCTCCTACTAAACTGGAGGAAGTACCAGAAGAGGATTTAACAAGAACAATGAAAAACCAATGAGAAGCTCTAAGGACTGTAGTTAGAACACAAAATCACTTTCAGGAATAAAAAATATACTAAATAATTGACTTTATAATAAAATTGTTTAACAGGTGAAGTGAGAGAGAGGATGGTCATGGCTGATAATTAAAGTAGAGATCTAGGAAACCAAGGAGAAGAGATATTTCCTATCACAGTGAACACACACACATAAACACTCCCAGAGTAATGGAGGCCATGAGGGAAAAAATAAAAGAAATGGAGAATAGATTTAAGATCCCCAATATGTGAATAATAGGCATTCCAAAATGAAAACAGAAAAGGAATGGGTGGAAGTGAAGTAATACTTGAAGACTTGGTGTAAGTTGTGAGAGGCAAAGTTCCCAGCATTTTATATTAAAAGTGCTCCTTGCTCGCTTGTGGGCAGTACCCCAGGAATTCCTTATGTACTTGGGGGGATCTTCACTGCCCTTGCTGTCATGGCTTTCTCTGGGCTGTTGATCAACTTTCTAAACAACCTCTGATGTCTGCTCTTACTCTGAATATCTGCTATGATATACCCTTTCCCTGGATTTGAAGTGGGGTTTTTGTTTTGTTTTGGGGCTTCAGTTTTGGTTTTATAGGGTTCTTTTTTTCCTTTTTCTCTTTCTGTTAGACAACGTTTTCTTTTTCTCTGATTAATCATCTGCTGAGGGATGTAGAGTCAACCTTGTATTTCCCCAAACTGAGCTGTATGACTTCTTTTTGGATCTTCCCATTAGACATCCCAGTAGGTCAAGGTGGAAAGGGTGTAACATGCAATTTCCAGTGGGTAATGGAATCCATCCATGCACTGGACTCGTGATTCATGTGATCTCTTATCCATGTCAGTCTCATGCTCTGACTCTCTCAATTCAAAATAATGAGCCCTGCTTCACAGGCATAACCTCCTCTTACCTAGTGTAATTTGCTCATGAACACACACCTTCAACATTTCCAGTGCCACCACAGGGTGCTCCTGCCCTCATCCCACCATGTTTCATTTCTGGGCAGTCAGAGCCTCTACGTGGATACACTGAGAACAAAACTCACACAAGAAAGAAGTTCTAGCCCACTCCGCCGGCATAGCTCCACAGTCTCTGGGCTGCGCCTGCTGCGTAACAGAGAAACCTGCACCTTCTTACCTTATTCTGGGTGAGCACGGAGGCTGTTGAATGAAGCAAAGCAAAAGTAGGACACTGACGTGTCTCTCAAGTCGATTCTACCAAATGTTACTTTCGTTATGAATTCCTCCCAAATTTTGGAAATGAGCTTTTGTCGATCTTGGTTTTAACCTTATCCTGTTTTCATCTCTCTTCTAGCAGGACTTTGAGGGAAACTGCCTTCAAGGGCCACAGTTCACCATCCTGGGAAGTTCAGTAACCATGGAATATCCCCATTTGCTAATCTGAGGGAACCTCCCAGCACTTGCGCAGAATACCCCAAGGACCCTGAGCCTGTGGCTTTTCTTCCTGCATCTGCTCCATCCCAATCCAATCCTAGGGCAGAAATCTGAATTTGGTGCTTCTGCTGATAACTTGAGTTTTCTCTCTGGATGCTTGTGAGGTGGAGGGTTTCCTCTCTGACTCTTGCCTGGGACATGCTCAAGTATGCTCCACCACTCTTTTTGGGGTAACAACAAAATTTTTAGTCTGGAACAGGTAGTCATGGATCGTGTCACTTCTCTCTCATCTTTTCAAAAGGACTTTTGTCTCCATCATCAGCTTTAAATGGGCTCCGGGGCTCAGTAATATCAACTCAAGTGATGAAATGCAATTCTCCAATTTAGCACTAAGTTATTTGTTACTAGAGAAACAAAGATGACGGCCCCAATCCCCTGCCTGGAAAGCTTACTTATTTGGAAAGAGGATTCAAATTGTGCAACCTAAGTAAAGTAGGGTGTGTGCTGTAATGCCAGCCACATGCTCTGGCATCCCAAAGATGACTTTAAAGCACACCCCTGCCCATGTGTAAGTCTGCTGTGCTTCTTAGCATCTCTATAGACGTTTTTCACACAGCCAGTTCTGATACATTTTCATGTTTGCCTGAGTGATGTTATCCTTCCATATACAAAATCCAATTTGAACTTTTGGAAGGAAAAATTGAAATACCATAATTACAGATTTATTACTTTCGTTAACCTGAGAAAAATTAACTTTTTTCTATCATTTATAATTTAAGTACCCCAGCAACCTCATTTACAAGCAGGGTCCATGTTCCCTTATGAAGCTGTTCAGTTGTACAGCAGGATGAAAAATTGTCTAGGCAGAAAGTATTAGCTTAGATAGAAACTTGTCTTCCGTGCTCAAATACAAACTGAATCCAGTGATGAAGCACGTTATCTTTGCTCTTTAATTTTTAAAAGTGGAGATGAGATGACTCTCTTTTTGAGGGGCTCCCTTTCATCCCAGAGCTGGCAGCAACACAGAATTAATCTCCAACATTCCCAGCTGTAGACAAATAAGGTCTATCAAGGTAGATATTCTAAAGAAGAAAAATGTCTATCAGCAAGAGGAGAGAGAAATGAGCACCTGGCATCACAGTGCTAATCCCCTGATGCAGGTGCTGCCAAGGATCAGCATCACTCAGTGTGAATAATTCAGGAGTAAAATTTCAGGACAATGTACAGTGATTATTTTTTAATTACATTAATTTTCCTTTTAATATTGCAAACAGGGAATGGAGTGCATTTTGCAGTGCTCTTGCTAACTGAAAGATTCAATTAAAATTAAAAGGAGAAATTGATTTTTCTTTGGGTTCAATTAAACCTCTCATTTGGTTAGTCAGAGCTGAGGGCAGAAAGATGGGCTAGCCTAGAATCCTATTTTCCCGGGGATTAGTGTGGTGGGGGGGATGGGGCACCAGCTGCTCCATTTCTGGGGAACCATGTGAATTTGATCTCTGGCTATAATGTGATTCTAGAAATGCTTCTGATAGCAGGAACAGCCAGGCCTCGGTCCAAGGCTACCCAGCAGACACACTTTCTCAGAGAAAAGGTGATTAAAGTCCTTATTATTTCATCTCAGTCTATTTTTTGAAATATGTCATTGTAAAAAGAATTACTAAAATATCTCCAAAGAGGAATGTATGATTTGATCAATACTAAAAATGTGGAATTCAACATTTATTCTGGAGATCCTGGTCCACTAGGTTCATGAGGGCCCAGTATTTGGGGGGAGTCCTCTGTGCACCCCCTACCTCCCCATGGTTCCCAGCTTTTGGCCCTTCCACCTTTGGCTTGACACCCTTCCTGCCTCCATCAAACTGTCCTTCACACTCCTGCCAGAGGAGCTCACATTTTGAAAGTGTGAACCTGATCACATCTCTCTCCTGCTTAAAATCTTTAATATCTTTCAATGGCTGTCAAAATGAGCTGGGAATGCCCATCTCTCAGCACTCCGGACCACTCCCTCCCCACCCTGCTGTGTGCAGCCTCAGCCTTCCCTACACACACACTGGGTTCCCTCAAACCCACTCCAATGTCTGTGGGGACCCCTTCCCTCTCCATATGACCAACTGCCCATCTACTGCTCTGGGGCACTTTCTCAGCCTCAACAATATGGACATTTTGAGCTGGATAATTCTTTCTCATCAGGGGCTGTCTTGAGCATTGTAGGGTGTGGTTTCAACCCTCTAGCTGCCAGCCATACGATCATAGTCATGATAACCAAAAAAATGTCTCAGACATTGCAGACTATCCCCTGGGGGGCAAAATCACCTCACTGAACACTCCAGAACCACTGAGCTGGGCTTAGGTGACACCTCCCCTGCAAAGTTTTCCCTGACTTCCTCACTTGTGTACCATCTTCCTATGACACTGTGTTGGAATTGTGTCTTTTACTCATCCACCTCCCCCCACCCCCCCACACACACCCCAGCAAAGCTCAAGGCTTGCAGTAGATGTGTAACTAATGCTATTGGGTGAATGGATGGTTGGATGGACAGACATGGATGGATGGATGGACAGAACAACAGGTGGATGCATAAGTGAATGGATGTCTAACTTCTGAAATTAAAGAGCATCCCCATTTGTGGATGACAAATTCCAGAATCCAGGCCCAAGAGATTTCCTCTCAGTCACAAGGCAGAAGCCACTGGTCATTCAGTCAGAAAGCGTGGAATGAAGGAGGGAGACGAAGCGTCAGACATTCATTCCCAGGACAGAGCGGGGACACTGCATCCTTCAGGATAGAGTCAGGCCATCTCCAGGCCAGGAAGTCATAGGATGCAGTATTGTGATTTTTCCTGAACCAGAGAAGAAAGCAAAAACAAGCCTCTGCTACTACTGCAGTTGAGGAAGAGCCATGCTTTAAACTGACACCAATCACGTAAACCTTATCTTACTTTGGCAAAAGTGTTATTTGTATTTGAAGCATCTATTTGCTTCTCTCAATCGATAGAATAATTCCACAAAGCATAGAATAAATCTTGAATTGTCTACATGATGTAAAACCTTGAACCTTGACCTGGAGAACAGATCAATCCTCCAACAGCTGTCCTCAACAGCTGCAGAGACCTCTGTAAGGGCAGTGGATGTGGATGTGGACTCACAGATCCCCAGAGCTGCTGCAACAGAACCAGGTGGAGAGAGCTCATGGCCTTTCTGTGCACCGTGGATTGTGACTCAAGTTGGGAACTTCCCAGCACCTCCATGCTCCCAAGCACTAAGGAAACACTGCTTGTTTCTCCTGGTCAATAATTCATTTTGAGGGATCCTTAATATGTATCATTTACATTGCCCCCAAGTCATCAGTTGCTTTTTAATTTCTGAGAAACTCAGGTCCAAATCCATTAACTTAAGTTTCAAGGCTACTTTCAACCCCTTGCTATCCAATTTCCATTCTTGCAGCCATTGATTCTCCTTACGTCTATAAATTAGCTTGGACCTCCTAATTTTGGAGTTTGCAAGGATTCAGCCTTTGGTTGTCTTCTTTCTTCTACAACCACTTGCTGTCGTGGTGGTCTCATCTACTCTTATGGTTTCAAATGCTATCTACTTGTTGATGACCCCTAAACTTGTAACTCCAGTCTTGACCTATCCCCTAAATTTGAGGCTCATATTTCCTGTCTACTCAGTGTCTCCATTTTGCTGTCTAAGAGATATCTCAAACCATATTCAAAAGTAGTCTCCTGGTAGACCCCAAAAGAAACTGCCCTTCCTACAGTCTCCTCCACCTTGGTGAACTGCAGCACTTTGTTTAAGAATCCTGCAGCTGGAACTTTTTCAGATGAATGTCTGCACAGGTAAAACTAAAGATCACTTGTATTACAGGGGAAAAGTTGTAGCTCAATTCTTCCATGGACTCACAATATCTGCTTAAAGAAATAATGAAAACATGTCATCATGCCTTCCCTCTGCAGTAATGCAGAGATCTAAGACTTAACTCAGGCCAGAGCTGCTAAAAGAATCAGATTCCATAAGAACAACCGTGGCCACGTAGGGCACTTCTCGCATGTCAGGCCCTGTTCTAAATTCTTTACATGTATTAACTCATTTAATCCACACAGACAGCTTTGAGGTAATAAATATTATTACGTCTCTTTTGCAGATGAGGAAACTGAGGCACAAAGAGAGTCTGGATCTTTCCCAGCACCGAGTCCACGGCACATCTGGGACTCAGACCAGGCCACCTGTTTCCAGGGCCTGTGCCCCTACCTCCTGCAGGTTGATTTCTTTCTACGGAAGTGACCTTGTTCTCTGGGTCTCACACATCTTTATAGGCCTGACAATCCTTGCATATTGTCTGGAAAGCCTCCAAGCAGGAGCTGAACCCTGACTGCACACAGCCCTCACCAGAGAGCTCAGTGAAATTGGGCAGAAAAGCAAAAGCAAGGTTCTGAGGCAAAACCAGGCTTCTGGCTCCCAGAACCCATGAGGTCAGGCTCCATATTCCATCTCCCTCCCTGAAGTTAGACACGACCTTTGTCTCACGCTGCCAGGGGCCATCTTCACTCAGCCCTGAGTACAGGCTCTAGAGTGGATAAGCAGCGCTGTCCCCTGATCAGGTCCAGGATCAAAGCTGCTGGTGGTCTTTATGGTACAGCCAGGGTTGGAATTTATCCCCCTAGGAGCACCTTTCGATAAGGGACTAAACTGGGTTCTCAAAGGTAGGGGACCATGACCTAATGTGAATGTGCAGGACTTAAGAAGGGCAGACATGATTTGGGGATATAGGGGAGTAATCAGATTGTTCCACATGCTTTTGCAAAAATCATTGTATTCATGCCCAAAGCTACTCTTTTTCATATCATGCCTGAACCTTTAATCATTATTTTCTAAGATGTTAGAAGTGGGCTGGGCAGACTCTTTCTGAAATTTTTGATCTGTAATGAGTGCTTTATTTCTTTCAAGTAGATGGTGTGCTAAAAATAGGTGCATGAATAAACTTTCTTTTTAAGGAAGAGTGGGGAGGAGGAAGATAAGAGAGGGAAAGAGGATGTTTTGGGAATGGAGGGAGGAAAAGATGGAGGGGTAAGTGATGGCATCTCGTTCCGGCCAAGCCCTTGGTACTTTGCAGAGCCCGTGACCCACCTCAGCCTCATCCTCATCCTCACAAAGCAGAAGAGCACAAGTTGTGCCAGAAAGGCCCATATACCACACCCTTCTCACCAGGAGAGGCGAGATGTCCTCTTTGCTAAGACACTGAACATCGTAACTCATCACATGGATCTGAGGGCAGGCACGAAGGAGAGCCATTGGGATTTTTAATGAGTGAGTCCCATGCGACTGTTTACAGATGACTGGATGCAAATGTGTTTATGTCAGAAACAATTTCTCTCTCTAATGATAACTCCTGACCATCTAGGGGTGAGGTTTTCACACCCGAAGCCTCCTATTTTCCACAAAGGCCTCATAGCAGGGAATTTATGTCTTGCTTAACTGTACCAAGAAATCAAGGTCCTGAGTATATCCTTCAGGGTATCCATGCAGTTCTTTATACGTTACCAACCCCACCAGGAACTTGGTAAGAAATTATTGTTTTGCTCCCAGGCAAAAAATAAATTGGAACCAGAAAATCCTGTTGTGCCATCAAGTAAGAAAGTTCTCAAACAATCAGGGGATGTGTCAAAGGATACAGAAGCCAGCTAGAAGGGACTTCCACTGAGCAAATGTGGGACAATTCGAGTATCAAAATGAAGTATAATAGTCATGGGTTATGAACTATTGAATAAAATAAGGAGCCATAGGCTCATGCTGCTACAAATAAAGATACGATAGAGATGATAGATAGATAGATAGATAGATAGATAGATAGATAGATAGATAGATGATTGAGATGATGGATGGATGGTGGATGGACAGATGGTTGTGGCTGGATGAGTGGACAGATGAGGAGACAGACAGAGAGACAGGGGGGAGGAGAGAGAGAGGGGGCTTTTCCTTATGGAATGTGAACAAATAAATGTAGAAATTATGATAAAGTTAGAAAATCATCAATAGATTCTAAAACTATTGAGTGAAAGCTTGAAAAGGAGCAAGATATTTACATACATTCAAAATATCTCCCTGCTAATCACTTACTAATCACAAAGATAAAAATGATAATATTGCATTGGAGAAAACTAGCAGATACCAAGTTAACCCAGTGGTCAAGGGTAACATCCCCAACACGGGAACAAACCAGCCGCCTGACGTGATGCACTGAGAAGGAGACAAAATCACCCCTGTGGAATTCCTGTCAGAAATGAGTAATATAAATTTGCATGACATTAAAACCATGAGGTTAAAAAATAATAAAAACATGTGAGGGACATTCTACAAAAGAACTGGCTCTACTCTTAACAAATACAGAGGTCAAGCTGTGAAACTGATACAGATTAAAAGAGGCTAATGAGACATATCAACTAAATAGACTGTGAAAACCTCTGTGGAATTCTGGACAGTAATAATTGGTAATAAAGGAAATCTGAGGTACAAATGCTGAAATTTGAAAATGGACTATGGATTATAAAATGGTATTGCATTGATACTAAATTATTTGACTTTTATAACTTCAATTGATTATGCAATAGAGCACCCTTCTTAGGAAATAACACACTGAACTATTTAAAGGAAATGGAGCACAATGCCTCTCATTTACTCTCAAATGGATAGATAAATAGAGAACAAATGGAGCAAATTGCAAGTAATCACCAAATCTGAGTAATACATGGGAGTCCTTTACATTGCTTTTGCAACTTTTCTATAATTTTACAATTATATCAAAATAAAAAAGTAAAAAATACAATCTCAACCATCCAATAGATGTCAAGAGAAAATCCTACAAGAGGGTGAATCTGAAAACCTGAAAGAATCAATTTCTTTTCTAGGCTTCGAGAATATATTGGTAAGCCCACAAAGTCCTTGCCTTCATGGAAAAGAGCAAGGTTCACTCCCAGACACTCCTCAGCTACTCCCAGGTTCAGTCCATTCTCCAGGAAGTCCCAGCACACATTCTTCTAAGCAGATGTTCTTAGAAGCAGAGGATCCCCTCAGCCTGACACAGTACTTGTCTCTCAATCACTGCTTCTAGAGAGGAGTCCTACCCAGTGGTCTTTCCCTGATGGCAGCTTCAAGACATATGTGAACATCATACAGATTCCTTCCTTTAGCAGGTGGTACTTGGGGAGCCACCATCTTCTCCATGGCTAGATTTCCTCAGCACCCCAAAACATAGATTCAGTCCCTTATTATCTCCTCCAGACTCAGTTTTAGTGCAGAACAAGGTTACCTTGTGTACCAGTTATCTATCATTGTGTAAAAAATTACCCCAAAATGTAGTGACTGAAACATTCATTGTGTCCCAATTCTGTAGGTCAGGAATCTGGGAGCATCTTGGCTGAATGGTTCTGACTTAGGGTGCCTCAAAAAGCTGAAACCAAGGTGTCATTCAGGGCTGCAGTCATCTGAAGATGGACGGCCTGGAGAATCTGCTTCGCAGCCTTCTCATTTGACTGTTGGCAGGATTTCATTCCTCACCTAGCAGACTTCCTCCCATGGAGACTGCCCACTTCACTGCAGCTGGCTTTCCCAGAGAAAGTGATGTGTGAGAGAGAGAGAGCCACCAACATGGAAGTCACAGTGTCTTTTATAACCTACTCGCAAAACAGATACACCATTACTTCTGCCACCATCTATTAGTCACACATGCCAATCCCGGGACAATGTGGGAGGGAATTACACAAAAGTGTGAACACTAAGAAGCACGGGTCTTTGGGGGGCCACCTTGGAGGCTGAATACCACAGTCTGCCCTCTGGCCCCAATGACATGCAAAATAACTTGCCCCACTCAATAACCTCATCAGAACCCCATCTGCTCAAAGTTCATGATCTCATCATCTAAATCAGGTCCAGGTGTGGATGGGGCTCCTCAAGTACAGTTTATCTTAACCTGTGAACTAAAGTGATGAGTCATCTTCCCCATACACATCCAACAGGCAATTAGGCAAGAATAGGATAACCACCATAGCACTGCTATTCAGAAAGGGGGAGTTCTAAAATCCATCTGGGAAAATGTTGGAAGCTCAGTGATTAGGATTCCTCACTGTGCCCAGGAGTTATTCTGCATAACTCTTGGTTCAAAGGGCGCTACTAGTAGAATTTGGGGGATGGGGAGCCAACAGCCTATTTCATTTTGTGCTCTATCTATTCCTTTCAGTTCAAGATAGCCAGGTTTCTGCTGATATGATTATTTTAAAATTTTGTAATCTCATTGGAGTCCATTCCATTAAACAAAAGTCACATTAACAAATCTGAGATAAGCCCTTATCTATCTTAGGCTTCTGATGAGAGAAAATGTCCTTGAATTTATTAAAAACACTTTTGTTTGATTGAGAGGGTCTGTGAGTTAAGTCACATCATTAAATATTTTGAGTGTCTTTTGTGTGACTGAATAGTGCTCTGAAGCACCACCTTTGTTCTTTCTGAAGTCATAACAAAGAAGTTTATAATCACATCCTTGGTTTATCTTTAGTCCATGCTTTCCTGAGAATTCCCTGGGTTAGATCTCTGTTTGGAAGATGTGTCTGGATTTTAGCATCTACTTGCCATCTGAAGAAGCTGGGAATCTTCAAAACTAGCAAATCTTGGCTCATTTTGCCTGTCCTTTAACCTATATCTTTGCTCTTGCATGTTACATAAGCAACAAGAAAAAACACAAATATGACATTCAAGCTTCTGGCTGGAGATCTCCTTCTTTAGACCACCCAGTTCAGGTACATTTTCTATTTTCCACTTTACTGCAGGCTACAGTGTTGCTGAACTGTCTGTCACTGCATGACAAGGAGTCCTTTTCCCTGGTTTCCCATAAGATTTCCCTTACTTTCCATTCAGCCTTCACTGGAAGGTTCCTCAAAATCTAAAATTCTAGTAACAGTCTTTAATATTTTTAAAGCTTTCTTCTGCTTCTCAGTTCCAAAGTCATTCCTGCATTTTAGATTTTTGTTATGGCAACACACTACTTTCAGGTACCAAAATCTCTATTAGTTATATATTTCTGCATAACAAATTACCCCCAAACTGAGCAACTTAAAAAAACCAAATAGATACTGAGGGTGAGAATCCAAAAATAGCTTAGATGGGTGTTCCTGGCATAGGATTTCTCATAAGGCTGCAATACAGTATATTTTAGTAGCACACAAATGGCATTTTTTAATTGCTATGCTTTAATCATTATTACATGCCACATATTCAGAATGTCCTCTGGTCTTCTAATAATTTGAGTTTACCCAATAAATAAAACCTAAAATACTTTTGTATATTTAAGGGAGGTCATTTGTAAACAGAGAAGTGGAGGATGCTTCCCAGAACACATTGGATAAATGCCTTCTCACTTCTCCTGATAAAAAACCAACTTAGGGTACATAAGGAAACAAAAACAAAATAAATTACATGAGAATATTCTTTTCAATCGACCAGTCCATGTAGCATAGCTGGCTAAAAGTCTCTTAAATAAAATTCCTGGGCATTGAGAAGTAGAACAGAACACTGACTCCTCATTGGGGGTGATATTTCTACTTATTTCATCACTTTCATTGACCATTCCACTTTTCTTCCTCAGTCCCTGCATTGTGAATTTGGAGGGTATTTGTTTAGGTACCATTTGAACCAAAATAACTCCAGTAAACAAGATGATCATTGAAGATAATTGTATATCAGGGGAAGGAATTTTAGACATAACTGTCTAAAATGCCACCTTGCTAGTCTCCTACAAACTGGGTTTTACAAATGGTAGTGGGATAAAGTTCTCAAAGGCTTAGAAAAATTCTCTTTGTTTTCAGTATAGTAGGAACATCCTGTGCAGATCTCAGGTTGTGAGACAGTCATTTTTCAGCCCTCTCTTTATCCAGAGTCAGACTTGCTATTTTCAAAATGAGAGCTAAGTCCTCTTCCCTTGCTAATCGCTCTAATGTGCAACCCTCTGTCAATTTCCCCTCCTGGGAACATGGGAAAAGCAATGCAGAGAAAACGCAAGAGGTGCTCACCCTTGTGATGGCAAGCGCCACATTTCCTCTGCAGACAAGTTCCACAGGATTGCACAGTAAACGGAGTTGTGTGGCCAGAAAATTCCACAGATTACTCAGGATGATTAGCATGACCTACTGTAATCATAATAAGCCAGAACTACTATGTTCCCCATTTTCTAGATGGACAAACTGAAATTGAAATAGGTCAACAATTTTGACTGAGATCACAGGTAGAAATCTGTTCTTCTAATTGTAAGTTTCCTCCTCTTTCTGTTATGCCATGTCTGTCCACCTATGAGAAAACAGATTGTACCATCTGAATCCAAATAATACAGAATCCAAAGGAACTTTTCAAAAGTACTGGAGGAAACCTAAAGCTAATTTCATAATTGCCATGAAAGTCATTACTAGATCTTCCTGGATTGTGGAGGCCAGCCTGGCTACAGTGAGGAAAAGGCTATTCTGATTCCAGCATAAGCTCTTGCTACTGCCCTGTGATGTAGCTCAACTTCCAACCCTTTGTATTCAGGTGACAATCTGATCCCCACAGTCCCATCACCACCCTCAGCAAGTACTTGCATCCCAGTGTTAGGCTACACAGCAAGACATAATTTATGTTGCACTGGTTCTATTATCCCATTAAGTTTTAGTTTCCCACAGGTAGCAGCATATCTGTCATGTCGTGTGTCTCTTGAGCTAATGTACCTAAAACTGAGCCTAGCACATAGTAGCCATTCCAAAAAGACTCAGTTGACATTGGGTGATTGAAACAGCATGGACCCAGCACTGCTCCCAAAGTGCAGCATCTAGGTTAATATGCTTAGGATTGCACTGTGTCCTGCTTCCTACCTGTTATGCAAAAATGGCACATTCTGTGACCCAGAATTCTCAGTGCTAACTAGTATAAAAGATGAGCCCTGTGGTCATGATTTAGGCAGCCTAAGGTTGGAGTACAAGTATAAGCACCACAAATACAATGTAATAATTAGACAAAATAAGAAACACTGCTGGCTTCCCTCCAGGGTCAGACAGCTTAGAACAGCTACCAGCTCTTATTATTATTCCTCCTCCAATGGACCACTTTATTTAGTGACTTAAAGCTTCCATGGATAGGATAAGTATCCTGGAAAAAAAAACAAGGCAAGCACAGAACAAAAATGGAAAAAAACAAAGGAAGGAAACAAAAATAGCAGGACTGAAAGTAAGAACAACAATTCTCTCTCTGAGTCATTGATTGAAGTGCATGTCAAGAGAAAGACATCTGAGGATAGAGGACTCTCTTGTATTCAGATTTGAGACATTGCATGGAAGATCATGCCTGAACCACTGGTTGGGCAAGGCATGGCTCAGCTGCTGATTTTACACATCATTTGATAAGAGCTGTTTTCTGAAGACCACAAACATCAGCTGCCTTGGGACTGTGCTTGCATGAGTGAGTCAATTAATCAGGACTGAGATCTCAATAGGGCCTCTGTCACTGTCTTCTAAAGAAAGAGAATCTGTAGTTTCTGAAAGCTGTGTATCTCTGAGGAGAAACACTTCAGCTTTCTTGGAAGCTTTCCAACTACAGCCTGTAGCTTAGAGTACTGAACTCTGGAGAAAAGAATGAACTTTCTGATTAACCCATTGGTTTTCCAGTATATTATACTTAAAGGGAACTGAAGGATAAAACTAGGAAGTCAAGCATTGTACAGTATACAAAGTCACATGTTGGGCAGGATGCTATAGTATATTAAAACACAAAGAACCTGAGAAGATTTCAGGTCCTAGGATCTTTCTCTCTCTGTCTCTCTTTTCTCAATCTTGATCTCAGCACACACACACACACACACACACACAAACACTACTGAATATTTTCAAAAATGTGAGTCTAGGAGCCAGAATCTTGTAGTTTACTCAATGATCTCTGACTAGATACTTCTGAGACCATAAACAAGTAAAATTACATTTATGAATCTCATTTTTTTCTGCTGTAAAATGATTAGGTTAATCTAGATAATCTTTTACATTAACAGTGTCTATTTAGTGAACTAAGAGTGAAGGCCCCACTCAGTGCAAGTCCTGAGCAAGGCACTGATGGCAAAACAGTGAACAAAATTGACACCATCCTTCATGTTATGGAAACTTAGAATCCAGTGATATATGAAAATTAAAATATCAATGAAACCACCAGGAAGATGTAACAATCTTAAATGTGTATGCACCACACTTAATTGCATCAAAATGCATGAAACAAAAACTGATAGAGCTGAAAGAAGAAGTAGACAAACCTATAATTATAATTGAAGATGTCTACGACACCCTCTCTGCACCTGATAAAACCGGTAGACAAAAAATTAGCAAGGACATGGAAAATCTGAACAACAAAATCAACCATCAGAATCTAATTAGCAAAAAATGAACACTTAATCAACAACTTCAGAATAGACAATCTTTATGAGACCCATGAAACACTCATCAAGATAGACTTTTCTGGGCTGAAAAACAAACTTCAACATTTGAGAGAATTAAAATTATATAAAGTATATTCTCAGACCATAATAAAATTAAGCTAAAAATCAGTAAAAGAAAGAATATAGGAAATCTCCAAATTCTTAAAAGTTAAACAACAAAGCATATTACAAAGCTATAGTGCTCAAGATAGCATGGTACTGGCATAAGGACAGAGATACCGACCAATGGAATCAAATTGAGTGTTCAGAAATAGACTCTTACATCTACGGACAATTGATCTTTGATAAGGCAGTGTGCCGGTTTGAATGTATTATGTCCCCCCAAACACCATTATCTTTCATGTAATCTTGTGTGGGCAGATGTATCAGTTTTGATTAGATTGGAATTCTTCGAGTATTTCCATGGAGATGTGCCCCACCCAACTGTAGGTGATGACTCTGATTGGATATTGCCATGGAAGTGTGGCCCCACCCATTTAGGGTGGGCCTTGATCAGTGGAGCCATATAAATGAGCTGACAGGCAGAGGGAACTCAGTGCAGCTGTGAGTGATGTTTTGAAGAGGAGCTACAGCCAAGAGGGACACTTTGAAGAAAGCACAGGAGCTGCAGATAAGAGACAGTTTGAAGACAGCCATTGAAAGCAGACTCTTGCTCCGGAGAAGCTGAGAGAGGACAAATACCCCAAGTGCAACTGAGAGTGACATTTTTGAGGAACTGCAGCCTAGAGAGGAACATTCTGGGAGAAAGCTATTTTGAAACCAGAACTTTGGAGCAGATGCCAGCCATGTGCCTTCCCAGCTAACAGAGGTTTTCCAGATGCCATTGGCCATCCTCCAGTGAAGGTACCCGATTGCTGATGTGTTATCTTGGACACTTTATGGCCTTAAGACTGTAACTGTGTAACCAAATAAACCCCCTTTTATAAAAGCCAATCCATCTCTGGTGTTTTGCATTCCGCAGCATTAGCAAACTAGAACAGATTTTGGTACCAGAGAAGTGGGGTGCTTTTGCTGCTGAGTTTGCAAATACCAAACATTTTGGAGTAGCTTTTTAAATGGATAAGTGGAAGATTCTGGAAGAATTGTGAGGAGCTTGATAGAAAATGCCTAAACTGCTTTGAAGAGACTGTTTGTGGAAATATGGACTCTAAAGATACATCCGATGAGGACTTGAACAGAAATGATGAATGTGTTGTTGTGAACTGGAAGAAAGGTGATCCTTGTTTTAAAGTGTCAGAGAATTTGGCAAAATTGAGTCCTGATGTCAGATGGAAGGAAGAATTTGAAAGCAATAACATGGAATACTTAGCTGAGGAGATCTCCAGACTACCTGTGGAGGAGGTACCCTGGCTTCTTGCAGCTTATAGTAAAATGCGAGTGGAGAGAGATAAACTTAGAACTGAACTCTTGGGTTCAAAGAAACCAGAAATTGATGGCTTGGAAAATTACAGGCTTCCAGGGGGTGGAATCCCAGAAGCTACAGCCCAACATGAGGATGTAACCAAACATGGAACCCAGCCGCCATTTCAGTACAAGCCAAGATTGGATAAGGAGTTAAGCAGAAAGGATTTGTGGAAAGTCCTATTGTCTGATGGTTTTGACCCGTGTGCTTCATGCGAAGCCAACAGAATTTTTGCGAGATCTTTATAGACAGAGCTGTTGCTGGTCTGGACTGGAGAAGACAGACAAGGAACAAATTGAAGGAAAAATTTCTTCAAAGACAGAGCCATGGAGGTTGAGGTCTGGAGTCAAGAGGTCTCGGGCTGAGAGAGCGGAGCAGCCCACACACAATGAAAGGGTGAGTTTGCCCCAGAGGTCGAGGGTGGACGTTCCTCCTTGATGCTCTGGAAGAGTTTTGCCACCCCAGGTCCCAAAGAGGGTGGAGCACATACCCAGGGAATTGGGGAGAGCCTGGCTGCCACCACACTGTTCTGAAGGGGTTGAGCATGTGCCCCGGAGATGGAAGGGAATCCGGGAGCTGCCCCGATGTTTGGGGAGGGTGGGGCCAAGAAGGTGGTCTCCCCAATGTGTGGATATGTTGGAGCACTCACCTAAGCATTTGGAGAGGAAAGGGCTGCCGCAAAGGCCCTTAGGAAGGGTTAGACTCCCACTCTCTCAAGCCCCAAGGATGCAACATCATTCTGTTAATGACTCTCGGACTTTGAAATCTAGTGGAGTTTGTCATGCAGGTTTTAGGAACTGTTTTGGTCCTGTTAACCCTGTTTTCCTTACTGTCTCTCCTTATGGCAATGGAAATGTTTATCCTATGAACTTCCCTCCTTTGTATATTGGAAGCACATAACTTGTTCTAAGTTCACAGATCCACAGCTAAGAAAAATTATGCCTTAGGACTGACCATGCCTATAATTGATTTTGATGGGATCTTGTACTTAACTATTGTTACTGAAATGATTTAAGTTTTTGTGATATTGTGATGGGGTGAATGTATTTTTTATATGGAAAGATAATGTCATTTTGGGGTCCATGGGGTGGAATGTGCCAGTTTGAATGTAATATGTCCCCCCAAATGCCATTATCTTTGATGTAATCTTGTGTGGGCAGATGTATCAGTTTTGATTAGATTGGAATTCTTTGAGTGTTTCCATGGAGATGTGCCCCACCCAACTGTAGGTGATGACTCTGATTGGATATTTCCATGGAAGTGTGGCCCCACCCATTTAGGGTGGGCCTTGATCAGTGGAGCCTTATAAATGAGCTGACAAGCAGAGGGAACTCAGTGCAGCTGTGAGTGATGTTTTGAAGAGGAGCTACAGCCAAGAGGGACACTTTGAAGAAAGTACAGGAGCTGCAGATAAGAGACAGTTTGAAGACAGCCATTGAAAGCAGACTCTTGCTCCGGAGAAGCTGAGAGAGGACAAATACCCCAAGTGCAACTAAGAGTGACATTTTTGAGGAATGCAGCCTAGAGAGGAACATCCTGGGAGAAAGCCATTTTGAAACCAGAACTTTGGAGCAGATGCCAGCCATGTGCCTTCCTAGCTAACAGAGGTTTTCCGGATGCCATTGGCCATCTCCAGTGAAGGTACCTGATTGCTGATGTGTTACCTTGGACACCTTATGGCCTTAAGACTGTAACTGTGTAGCCAAATAAACCCCCTTTTATAAAAGCCAATTCATCTCTGGTGTTTTGCATTCTGCAGCATTAGCAAACTAGAACAGGCTGTCAAGCCAAATCAACTGGGACAGAGCAGCCTCTTCAATAAATGGTGTTTGGAGAACTGGATATTCATTTCCAAAAGAATGAAAGAGTACTCCTACCTCACACTCTATGAAAAAATTAAGTCTAATTGGATGAAAGCCTAAACATAATTACTAAGACCATAAGACTTTTAGAAGAAAATGTAGGGCACTATCTTAAAGATCTTGTGATAGGAGGTGGTTTTCTAGACCTTGAATCCAAAGCACTAGCAACCAAAGAACAAATAGACAAATGGGATCTCCTCAAAATCAAACACTTTTGCACATCTATGGACTTTGTTTGAAAAGTAAAAAGCAGCCTACACAATGGGAGATAGTATTTAGAAACCACATATCAGATAATGGTTTAATATCCTGAATATATAAAGCAATCCTACATCTCAACAACAGAAAGACAAACAACCCAATTAAAAAATGGGCAAAAGACATGGACAGACACTTTTCTGAAGAGGAAATACAAATGGCTCAAAAACATGTGAAAAAATGCTCAACTTCACTGGCTGTTAGGGAAATGCAAATCAAAACCACAATGAGATATCATCTCACACCTACCAGAATAGCCATTATCCAAAAAACAGAAAATGACAAGTGCTGGAGAGGAGGTGGAGAAAGAGGCACACTTATTCATTGCTGGTGGGAATGTAGAATGGGTGCAACCACTCTGGAAGACAGTGTGGAGGTTCCTCAGGAAGCTAAATATAGATTTGCCATATGACCCAGCTACTCTATTGCTAGATATATACTCAGAGTATCTGAAACTTAAGACACAAAGAGACATTTGTAAACCGATGTTTATTGCAGCATTATTCACAATTGCCAAGAGATGGAAACAGCCCAAATATCCATCAATGGATGAATGGATAAACAAACTGTGGTATATACACATGATGGAATATTATGCAGCTGTAAAACAAAACAAAGATATATAATAACATGGATGAACCTTGAGGACATTATGTTGAGTGAAGTTAGCCAGAAACAAAAGGACAAATACTGTATGGTCTCACTAATATGAAATAACACTAATAAGCAAACTTTGAAAGTTAAAAACTGATAACATAGGCTACCAGGAGTTAGAAAGAGGGTAGAGATTGGACATCTGATGCTGAAAAACTACAAAAATGTTCAGCAGGAATGATTGTATAGACCCAGAAATGGATAGCATAATACTGTGTGATGGTAGCACAATATTGTAAGTACATGGAACAAAGATGTCTGTGAGTAAAGCTGAAAGAGTTGGGTTAGGGGAATGTATAACACCAGAGGTAAAGATAGATGGTGAAGACTGGGACTGTATAACTTGGCAAAAACTGGAGTGGCCAATGTCTATTGCTAAATGTACAAATATAAAAATATTCTCACATGTGGGAGAACAAATGAATGTCAGCCATCCAGAGTGTTGAAAAAAAAGGGATGGCATTTGGGAAAAAACATAATCAAAGCAAACTGGAGTCTATGGTCAACTGTAACATTCCAGTATGCTTCCATTAAATGTAACAAAGGCAATATACCAAAGTTAAATGTGTATGAGAGGGGGATACAAGGGAGGGATGTGGGATTCTTGGTAGTGGTGTTGTTTTTTGTCCTATTATATTGTATTGTATGATTTTTTATTTTCCTTTTTATTCTCTTTTTTATTATTCACCAAAAAAAACCCCACTTTTTCATAACAATCAATATGTTCAAGTGCTGACTGTGGTGATAAATGTACAACTATGTGATGATGCCATGAACAACTGATTGTACACTGTGGATGGCTGTATGTTATGTGAATATATCTCTATAAGATTGAAGGAAAAAATATAAATATAGGTAAAAGTGCTGGAGAAAACATGGAGAGAGGGATGTACCTAGTTGCTGTTGATGAGGAGGCAGAATGGTGTAGCCTTTCTGGAGGTCACTGTGGTGGCTCCACATGAAGCTGAGTATGTGGGGCCATGGGGTCCGGCGACCTCATTGTGGGGTGTGTATTTGAAGGTTCTGGGAGCAGAGACATGAGTGGGCATTTGCACACTGGTGTTTGTGGAGGCAGTGTTCATGATTTGCAATGGGTGGAGCTGGCCTGGGGGTACACTGACTGAGGAACAGAATGATGAACTGTGGTGTATGCAGACAATGGAATATTGAGCAACTACCAGAAGGAGTGAAGCTGTGAGACATACAATGAGGTGCATGGATCCTGTAGACCACATGTTGAGCGAAGTATGCCAGAAACCAAGGCAAACACTATAATGCTTCACCAATATGGACTAACTATAATGTGTAAATTCAGAATTAAATCTTAGAGCACAGCCTAACAGGGAAATGACTATTGTAATGGTCCCTGGATTGTAAGCTCTTACAGCAATCAAATCTATTCCTGAATTGTAATGGCTGCCTCCAAACTCTGAAATGCTGATCCCTTAATGTATAACCTGATTGGTCTCTGGAACATTGGGTATCTGTGTGACACCTGAAACTCAGAGCTAGAGCTTGGCAGATATGAATATCAGTATTTGCACATACAGCAACTGTTAAAAAAAAAAAAAAAAAAAAAAGCTGAAACAGAGCCCAGACTTCAATTAGAGATATGAGTAAAGCAGATCTGGTTAAGACTAGAGCAAATTGGGCCAAAGGGTAAAGGTTGAAACTGACTGTGTGTTCAAACTTCAACTTCCATGTGAGACAAAGGGAAGAGATGTTTATTTGGTGCAGGATCTACATCTTCTAAACAATATAGCTTCTACAGTCAGTTTGTTCAAACACTGTAATTACATGGAACCTTGAAGAAGAAGTGAGCTATGGTAGGTCTGTATAGATCAGAATGAAATACCAACACATCCTAAAGTAATTTGAGTGGAGAATAAAAATATATATTCAGGGCCCCCCTGAAGAGCTGAGGAAGGATGCGGAGGTGTTGGACTTCCTCACCTATATTGTTGCTGATGTTCTCACAAACACTGGGGACTGACGGCTTGATGTGCTGAGCCCTCTGTCTTGGGGCTTCCCCCTATGAAGCTTGTTGCTGCAAGGAGAGGCTAACCCTGCTTATAATCAGCCTAAGAGTCTCCCCCTGAGTGCCTCTTTGTTGCTCAGATGTGGCCCTCTCTCTCTAACTAAGCCACCTTGGCAGGTGATCTCGCTGCCCTACGCCCTACGTGGGACTTGATTTCCAGGGGTGTAAATCTCCCTGGCAACACAGGCTATGACTCCTGGGGATGAATCTGGACCCAGCATCATGGGATTGAGAACATCCTCTTGACCCAAAGGGGGATGCGAAATGAAACAAAATAAAGCTTCAGTGTCTGAGAGATTTCAAATGGAGTTGAGAGGTCACTCTGGTGGACATCCTTACACACTATACAGATAACACTTTTTAGGTTTTAATATATTGGAATAGCTAGAAGTAAATACCTGAAACTACCAAAACTCCAACCCAGTAGCCTTGACTCTTAAAGACGATTGTATAACAGTGTAGCTTAGAATGGGTGACAGTGTGATTGTGAGAACAGTGTGGATCACACTATCTGTACCCAGTGTCCGATGGATGAGTAGAAAAATGGGGACAAAACCTAAATGAAAAACAGGGTGGGATGGGGGGGGGTGATCTGGGTTTCTTTGTTTGTTTGTTTTGCTTTTTTATTCTGATTCTAATTCTGCTGTAAGGAAAATGTTCAAAAATAGATTGGGGTGATGAATGCATAACTATATGATGGTACTGTGAACAGCTGATTGTACACCATGGATGACTGTATGGTATGTGAATAACTCTCAATAAAACTGATTAAAAAAAAAAATTTAAACAACACACTTCTCAATATTCCATGAGTCAAAGTGGGTAACTCAAAGGACATTAAATATATAATATAATATAATTAATAATAATTTAAAATATATTAGAGATAGATAACTAAATAAAAATGAAAATATCATATATCAAAATATGTGGGATGCAACTAAAACAGTGGTGAGATAGCAATTTATAGCATTAAATGCGTTAGACAAAGAGTGGTCTCAAATGGATAATACAAGTTCTTAACTCAAGAAAGTAGAAAAAAGAAGAGCAAAATAAATCTGAAGCATACAGAACAAAGGAAATATACAGAAAAGAGCAGAAATCAATCAAATTGAAAACACTAGAAAAAATCAGTGTAGCAAAAATCTGGTTCTTTTAATAAATCTTTTATTTTCAACATCAATAAAATTGGTAAACATCTATCAAGATTGACAAAGATAAAATGACAGAATAAACAAAGCACCACTAATTTGCTTTCTGTCTCTCTCTATTTGCCTACTGGATGTTTCATATAAATGAATACATACAATATGTGGTATTCTGTGACTGGCTTTTTAAATTTAGCATAATGTTTTCAAGTTTCACCCATGTTTTGTTTTTTTAATTTTTTTATTAGAGCTATTGTAGGTGTATATAAAAATTATGCAGAAAATATAGAATTCCCATATGCCTTTCAAATGCAGACAGTTTCCCTTTTATTAATATTTTGCATTAGTGTGGAATTTTGTTAAAATTGAAACAATATTATTATAATTACATTACTAACTACAGTCCATAGTTTACATTAGGGTTTACTATTTATATTGTATTGTTTTAGGGTTTTCTTAAATTTTTATTCTGGTAAAATGCATACAAGCTAAAATTTTCCAAAAATACAATTCAGTTATGTTAATTACAGTCACAATGTTGTGCTACCATCACCATTATCCATTACCAAAACTTTTCCATCACCTCAAGCAAAAAAATCTGTATCAATTAAGAATTAACTCCCCATTCCCTAACACCACCCTGGCCACTGGTAACCTGTTTTCTAGTTTCTCACTTTATGAATTTGCATAGTCTATTTCATATAAGTAAAATCATACAATATTGTCCTTTTGTGTCTAAACTATTTCACTCAACATCATGGCTTTAGTAATTGTCCTGCTTACCATAATCTGAATGTCCTCTCTACTCCCTATGAAAGAGCCTCTCCCCACCCTTCTTGGGTGCTGTATTGTATATTCTAATTCTAGTAATCCCTTCTGCATTGAGCAATGCAGAGATTTCCCCCTGTTTCTCAACCTGCTTAGCTATAAAATGGGGATGATTATAGCACCAACCCCAGGGTGCTTTTAGGAAGGTTGAAAGAAATAATGCATGAACAGTGCTTAGAACAGTGAGTGATGCAGACAAAGCACTTAGTAACTGTTTGACATTGTTAAACATTTAAAAATCAATCACATCATACCCTATGGTCCCTCTTCTATTTTACATGTTCTTACTGTATGTCCAGAACTGAATTTAAAACTCATTGAGGCTAGATACACATTAAATTGCACATCTTTGCATGCCACCTTCATAGATGTCTATGGCACGCACACCATCATTGATACAATTCTGTTTTAATTCCCACAGTTCAGGAAGACCACACATTTTGTTAGGCTGCAGCATTTGGTTCCAATATGTTATGACCAACATGTAATTTACTGGAGGGAAAAATGCTGTATTTTTTTTTTTTTTTTAGTAAAAATGATGCTGCCTTCTGCCTTGTTCAAGTACATATTTTAAGCTGGTCAATTGGAAAATGAACAACACGAAATTGAAAGCCTAGCACAGAAATCGACATATTGCAAGCACTCAATAAACATTACTTTAATAGCAGTTGATTGGGGAGTGATGAGCAGGGATTAGAAACCTACTATGAAGAATGTTATAAACTCTTTGGGGAGTCTTCTAAAGCACAGCAAAGATGTGCACTGGGTGATTTAGGGTATTCGTCAACATGAAGGGGCTGTCAGGGTGATGTTCAGAAACTTGTTTTCCTGATTAGGAGAGAGAAGCCAAGTAGTCACATGCAACATGGTCATTGTGGCATTGTGTTTGCCCTTCTTTTCTGTTGCTTTGTGGGTATGGGAGGGGTTGGGGTTTTATTCGCTTGGTTTTTGGCTTTTGCTTTTTTTATCCCAACCTCAACCCCAACCAAATGCAATGGCAGGAGTGTCTCTTGACAAAGAGATTGAAGATAAGTATAGTAATAAATGTACAGAAAGGGTAAATTAGGGATACTCAGGAAGCCCATGATGCATCTGCCCATTCAAATAGGTGGCTAAATCCCAAGGAAACTGGACATAAAAATAACCTGAGCACTTGCTAAAATATAGACATTCAAAATGCACACACACACACACACACACACACACACTCCTGAGATTATGACTTGGTAGGTCTTCTGTACGGTCCAGGAATTTGTGTTTTAAGTAGCACCCAAGTGATTTTCACAAAGAAGTGTGGAGCACACTCTGAAGAAAAATGCAAGAGTTATATTTATACATTTAAAGCATGGTGAGAAAAAGTATACATAGAATTATAAAATCAAGAGTCACATTCAGTGGCAAATGATTGGCAGTTGAAGTTTGGAAAGAAAGGTACTAGAGTGTATCTGGCTGTTTGCACCTCTTAACATTATTTTAAAAGTACGTATTACAAGTCTGATAAGAAAAAAGCTGCATTTACTTTATTATAATTATTATATTATGCATTCATATATATATATATATATATATGACAGACTTGAGTCAGTTTTTGCAGCCATCTACAGTTTTTCACATATGAAGACCAGTTCAACCAATGGGTCCTACATCCAGGAAGTGGAAATCCTGATTCATGTGATATGGCCACACTAATTATAAGCCCATGATGTAGGATGAAATTATCTACCTGTATAACACTAATCTGGAAAAATCAAAACCCAGACTAATCACAGACATCACAAGATCTCATTAGTAAGTTACTGCTCTCAATCCTGAATGTTAACCTTTCAGAAATACCCCTTTATGCAGTTTCTTGAGTATGCCCCAAGAGAAGTCACTCTCTAGGATCCAGAGCCAAATTAAAAGACAGCTTATGGGTGAGAGGACCCTGCATTTTGCATTTGCCTTCAGCTGACCTGCCTGATCGGAGGGCTGAAGTCTGACTGAGAGCACCAACCAAAACAAAGCCAATATGCAAAGATGGTGAAAGGTGTTATTTGCCTACATATACTTCATTTAGTTAGGTCTTGACATTCAAGAAAATCTCTGTCACATCACAAGCTGGTTACAAACTCAAGAAACAGACATCTCAGGGGGAAACAATAGAGTTAATATTTTAAAATGTTAAAATGTACAGTGTGCAACAACAGATTACAAGATAAACAAAAACAGGATATGATGGTCCATTCAAAGGGAAAAGATAAAAATCCAGAAAATATAAGTGAAAAAGACCGTAATGTGTGCATACCAAATGTTCTAGTTTGCTAATGCTGCCAGAATGCAAAACACCAGAGATGGATTGGCTTTTGTAAAAGGGGGTTTATTTGGTTACACAATTACAGTCTTAAGGCCATAAAGTGTCCAAGGTAACATATCAGCAATCAGGTACCTTCACTGGAAGATGGCCAATGGTGTCTGGAAAACCTCTGTTAGCTGGGAAGGCACGTGGCTGGCATCTGCTCCAAAGTTCTGGGTTCAAAATGGCTTTCTCCAAGGACATTCCTCTGTTGGCTGCAGTTCCTCAAAAATGTCACTCTCAGTTGCACATGGAGCATTTGTCCTCTCTTAGCTTCTTGGGAGCAAAAGTCTGCTTTCAACAGCTGTCTTCAAACTGTGTCTCATCTGCAGGTCCTGTGCTTTCTTCAAAGTGTCTTTCTTGGCTGTAGCTCCTCTTCAAAATGTCACTCACAGCTGCACTGAGTTCCTTCTGTTTTTAGCTCATTTGTATGGCTCCAGTGATTCTATTTAGACCCACCCTGAATGGGCAGGGTAACACCTCCATGGAAACTATCCAATCAGAGTCGTCACCCACAGTTGGGTGGGGCTCATCTCCACGGAAACACTCAGAGAATTACAATCTAATCAACACTGATACCTCTGCCCACACAAGATTACATCAAAGATAATGGTGTTTTGGGGGACATAATACATTCAAACCAGCACACCAAACAAAGTTTTTTAAAAACAATTTTCATTAAACTCAAGGAGATGAAGGAAATTTTAAAGAAAGAACTAAAGGATATCAGGAAAACAATGAATGAGCAATATGAAGAATGCAATAAAGAGATAGAAATTTTAAAAAGGAAATAAATGGAATTACTGGAGTTGAAGACTGTGATAACTGAAATGAAAAATTCCTCGCAGGGTTTCAACAGCTGATTAGAGTTGACAGAAGAAAGAACCAGTAAACATGAAGACAAGACACTTCAAATGAGTCAGGCTGAGAAACAGAAAGAAAAAAGAATTAAGGAATTATAAAAAGCAAAAATAGCCTAATAGACCTGTGGACACCATCAAGCTTGCCAATATATGCAATTATGGGGGTCCCAGAAGGATAAGAAAGAGAGAAAGGAGCAGAAGGACTATTCAAAGAAATAATGACAGAGAACTTCCCAAACTTCAAAAGACATGAATATGCCTATCCATGAAGCCAAGAGAACATTAAACAGGATAAACACAAAGGAAAATGTGCCCTCTAACATACTGAACAAATTGTTGAATGCAAAGGACAAGGAGAGAATTTTGAATGCTGCAAGAGGAAGATAATGTGTTATGTACAATGTCATCCCAATTAGATTAAATGCAGATTTCTCATTAGAAAACATGGAAGCAAGCAGACATTGTAGCATTCTTCAGGTGCTACAAGAAAACAATTGACAACCAAGAATTTTGTATATGGTGAGACAGTCTTTCAAAAATGAGTGAAAGAGTTCTGGAAAGATGGCAGATGGGGAGAGACAGAGAAAGATTCTCCTCCATGAAAAAAGACTAGATAAAGGGCAGAAAGCACTCCAGAACAGCAGTTCCAGGGAGCCACCAGCTGGGCAGGGACTCCTACAACACATAGCGGGGACTTGGATGGAGCAGCAGAGAGACTGCGTTTGAAAGGACGGGGTGAGTGTGTTTGGCCTGGACTGCCACTGGGGAAAGGTGGGCTGGAGTTGGCTAACGAGTGTGGGAGGGAGCAGCTTTCTGTGTCCTGTACACCATTCTCAGCAATGGGCTGGGGAGATAACCCTTCACAGCCCCACGGCCAAGAGCTCCCAGACGGAACTCAGGATTCAGCAGACTTGTGACGACCGCATTCCCTCTTCCTCCACTGAAGGCTGTGGTGAGCACAGCTGAGACATAAGGCACAGAATCATCAGGAGCCCTCCCCAACCCCAAGGACTTGTGGGCACATAGCAGACAGCAACTAAAATAATCAAGTACCACGGAATAAACTTAACCCAGGATGTAAAATCCTCCACACAGAAAATTACATAACTTTACTAAAAGAAATCAAAGGAGACCTAAAGAGGTGGAAGGATATTCTGTGTTCATAGATAAGAAGGCTAAACATCATTAAGATGTCAATTCTACCCAAACTGATCTACAGATTCAATGCAATTCCAATCAAAATTCTAACAACCTACTTTGCAGACTTGGAAAAGCTAGTTATCAAATTTATTTGGGAGGGAAAGGGGCCTTGAATTGCTAGAAAATTCTAAAAAATAAGAATGAAGTGGGACGACTTAAACTTACTGACTTTAAAGACTACTATAAAGCCACAAGCAGTCAAAACAGCATGGTCCTGGCACAAAGACAGACAGATTGATCAGTGGAGTAGAGTTCAGAAATAGACCCCCAGATCTATGGTTGATTAATTTTTGATAAGGCCCCCAAAGCCACTGAGCTGGGACAGAACAGTGTCTTCCATAAATGGGGCTGGGATAACTGGATATCCATATCCAAAGAATGAAAGAAGACCCTTACTTCACATGCTATACAAAAATTAACTCAAAATGGATCAAATACCTCAATACAAGAGATTCCTAGAAGATAATATAGGGAAACATCTTCAAGACCTACTATTAGAAGGTAACTTCTTAGACCATAAACCCAAAGCACAAGCAATCAAAGAAACAAAATAGATAAATGGGAACTCCTCAAAATCAAAAGCTTCTGTACTTCAAAGGAATTTGTCAAAAAGGTGAAGAGGCAGCCAATGCAATGGGGGAAAATATTTGGAACCATATATCTAATAAGAGATTGATATCCTGCATATATAAAGAAATCCTACAACTCAAAGACAATTGTACAAACAACCCAATTATAAAATGGGTAAAAGATATGAAAAGACATTTTTCCAAAGAGGAAATACAAACAGCTAAAAAACACATGCAAAAATGTTCATCTTCATTAGCTATTAGGGAGTTGCAAATCAAGACCCCAGTGAGATATCATCTCACACCAATAAGAATGGCTGCCATTAAACAAACACTAAACTACAAATGCTGGAGAGGCTGTGAAGAAATTGGAACTCTTATTCATTACTGATGGGAATGTATAATGGTACAACTGATGAGATAGTTTAGCATTTCCTCAGAAAGCTAGGTATCAAGTTACCCTACAATCTGGCGATTTCACTTCTCAGTATATATACCCAGAAGATCTGAAAGTTCAGTGACATGAACAGACATTTGCACACTGATGTTCATAGCAGATTTGTTCACAGTTTCCAAGAGATGGAAACAATCCGAGTATCCTTCACCAGATGAGCAGATTAAGAAAATGTAGCATATGCATACTTTGGAATACTATTCAGCAGTAAGAAGAAACGAGGTCCTGAAACATATGACAACATGGGTGAACCTTGAAGACATAATGCTGAGTGAAATAAGCCAGACACAAAAGGAGAGGCATTGTATATTGCCACTAATGTGAACTCTCTGAACAATGTAAAATCAGTATTTTATAATATAGATTATAGGGTACCTAGAGATAGACAGAAGCTAGTGAAGGGGGAATGATCACCTAATTTGTATAGACATGATAATGAGGGTGAACTTAAAGGTATCGGAATGAATGGGGGTAATGATGGTTCATTAATGGGATTATAACTATCAGTGCTGCATTGAAGGTGAACATGATTGGAAGTGATTATTTAAGGGCATGTAACCCACAGAATAACACTACAAATATAAATAAGTGTTTGCATGATATACTTCTAAGGTATGACAATGGTACAAAGAGTTAGCAACAGATTGGTATATGTAAAAACTACCCATTACATATTATAGGCTATATTTAATAGGAGTATATTACTAGTACTACAGTAATACTAGGGATGAATAACTGGGACTGATAAGAGATCTGGAATGTTTTGTGTTATGACAGTTATTTAAAATTGAAAATGATGATGTTTGTATATCTATGTGTAGATAACGTAAGACACTGATTGTTTATCTTGGACAGAATATATACTATGTGAAATCAGGAACCCCCTACTTAATAAGTCATGCCATCAATCTTGAGGCTTGCTCTTGTGAAACTTAGGGCTGTAAATGAGAGGCTAAGCCTTCCTATAATTATGCCTTAGAGGCACCTCCAGAGAACCTCTTTTGTTGCTCAGATGTGGCCTCTCTCTAAGTCCAACTTGACAAATGAATTCATTAACCTCCCCCGTACGTGGGACATGAATCCTATGGGGTTGAATCTCCCTGGTGACATGGTATATGGCTCCCAGGAATGAGCTTGGCCCTGGCATTGAGGGATTGAAAATGCCTTCTTGAACCAAAGAGGGAAAAGAAGGTTAACAAAATAAGGTTACAGTGGCTAAGAGATTTCAAATAGAGTTGAGAGGCTATCTTGCAGGTTACTCTTATGCAAGTTCCAGCTAGATATCCCAAATGGCCACAGTATGCCAAACCTAGATCATCAATAGTCCGAAAATACCTAGACCCCTCTCTGAGACTCTATAAAAGTTTCATGCACTAAGTTTATTTTTCAGAAACTTAAAATCACCGGAGTGTTCCTTTGCTAGACAGGTCCTAAAACCCAGAGGCAAGAGCAACCAGATGCAGCCCCCTTCTCCAAAATGTCAACACCCCTTTTCAATATGAACAAGTTAGGGTGCTAGGCAGTGAGCACATCCTGGAAGATCAAGAAAGAGTCTCTGTGTGGAGA